>NW_025779068.1:0-65703 GCF_021130785.1 Homalodisca vitripennis | reverse complement strand
ATTATACTGTATACCTCGTAGTCGAACAATATTGCAGAAGTAGCATTAACCATCGTGTCATGTTTTTGTGATCGTTCCACCGTTATAATTGACTCCTAGATAATCACAGTTTTAATTGGTCGCTCTGAGGTGTAGAGTTGGCTTTATTAAATGAACTACTGAAGCTGACACGACCTGCACAAGTCGTGTGTGTACATTATCTCAGTACTTAGTGAATCATATAACCACGTTTGTAATCGTTACACATTATTATTTGTGTTCTGGTAGTTCAGGATTTAATTTATTGCAAATATAATTCATTCAATCACCGCAGGAATAAAGAGCCATAATAAAGAATTAAATTAAAAAATTCTACAAATTAATATATTTCATGTATTAATAGGTTTCTTTCGTTTTGGTATTGAGACACTGTACTTGTATACATCTATTTGGAAGGATCATTTTAAACTTTATAAATTTACCGTAATTTACCACTACATGAGTAATGAAATTAAGTGTTTTGAAATATCCCTTCAAGCGAAAACGATTAAGTTTGTTTTTATTCGTGGCTAAATATTTAGATAATTATTTATTATAGTAATTATTGCTGCATTATTATTATTATGCATCGTATCATAAAATATAATCTTACAAAATGATTTTAACTTGACTCCTTTATTTTTTAACGACATATTTTAAATAGAGTATGAGATATTATAGCAAGTCTGAATTTTTAGCTTTACCAATCATTATTTAGGTAAGGAGATCTCAATAAAGATTTTAATACCGAGTTATCGTTAGAAATTGATCTTCAGTTACTAATGCAAATTCTAACAATTTAGCCCAGGCCTAAGTGCATAAAATATCGGTTTGTACCCAGGCTTGCAATGGTATGTCTTGTTCTGTAGTTGTCTATAAAAAAAATTCTAAGTTATAAGAGGTTTTGTAATGTTATTTACTTGTATTGCTTTGACGTTGTTGCATTATACTCATATATATGTAGGCATATGTAAATTTTATTAAAATTTTAAACTCGGTTTAGTTTATACTCTAGGATGTGGGGTAGCTCAGAAAAGACAATATCTTTTAAAACTAGGAACCATGCTATCTTCAAAATTTATAACTATGAGAAAATTAAAAGCTATATTTAAAAAAGTACAAGGATTGTTTGCAGGCTTTTAGCATTTCTTAGGTAAGTCTAGTTGACATTTCTTAGAAAATATCCATATACACTTTTTCCTCCATTGCAAAAGCAACCTTCTTGAATTATTTTATTGATAGATTCTACCTCACAAGGTTGTCCACGACGTGAAGTGTAACCTTCCAATAGCCAGGCTATAGGGTTGTGCCACTAGAGATAATTATGACAAGACGTATAAATATAAATAATCTTGTTTTAATCTGTTTTTAAGTAAAATAAAATTAAGATGTTTTCTGAAATATTAATGAATTTAGATTGGGATATTATTTGATGTTTATTAAACCATGTTCATATATAAAAACTACTGGAGACTCTTCAGATAGTGAAGATAAGAATATCTGCATAACCACCTATCATTATGCGCTAATTGTTACACAATTCTCTACAAGATTCAATAATACCCTTTACATATACAAATTCATAATCTGTTTAAATGGTAGCCACCGGAATCTGTTGTACTACACACACAAATTCAGTATAATTAAGCAGATACAGATAATTACACTTAAATATGATTGAGTTAATCCTGCAGCGGATTGTCGAAGCATTGACTCATCATCAGTCTTTGTTCGCTGATTTCTTGACCGATATTGGGCCCGCTCTACTGGTAAAATTCCTGTACGGACTACTAGCGAAATTTCAATCATAGTAGAAATAATATCTGTATTACAAAACAAAAACTATTGGTCTTAACTCTGCTCTAACATTTCTAATGTAATTTCTGAATTTCATACTTTATTAATTTAAATATTTACGGTACAAATTATGGCCGAAGCAGAATTTCTCATGGTGCCTTCAGTAAGAAGTAGGAAATGACTACTTCCCCGCTCGTATATTGCGTCAATCTTTGCAGTGGTGGTTACCAACAGAGTCAGTTTTATAAATAGATTAGGCCAAATGCGAATATCAATAAGAGCAAACATATGTATCAATAAGTATATATCGGTTCCATATTTAATTGAAGTAAATTGGAAATTATGGCGGTTATCGTGTTTGATAATAGTAGCTCAATGTTATTGTATATTACCAAGCCGTAAATATTCTAAGGATTTAATACAATTTGCAGCGCCATAGCTCTTTTACGTAAAACTGCATTAATAGAAGTATGTAAATGATATTTATTCTACTCTTTAATTAATAAATGATATATTGGTGTTAATTCCTAAGTTTTAGGTGAATACACTTATTTATCTTGAAACATAAATATACTGTGTTCACTGTTACTGTGTTGTCACAGAAAGATTATACTGTGTTTATGTATGTATGTTATAAATAGAAACAGTGAGGTTTCACAAAATATATTGTTTAAATTCCCATAGTCAGATAACAGATACGTGCACATTTTCAACTTTGTCTGAAGTAAGTATGGATCAAGGTTCACTGGTAGTTTTAACTTTTATTGCCGAAGTACAAATTCTGAAATTTTTTATCTGCATTTTATCACGCATTTTTTTAAGTGATATTTAATAATAAAACAAATTGGCTGTTCTCTGCTGAACTTTTACTGAAATGGCATTGGGAATGTTTTTAATTTATATATATATATATATATATAATATCTTCAATAAGATAGAAAAAATAGAAGAAAAAAACAAAAAAATTCTCTATATTTCGTCGTAAGACATTTTCAAGAGATATACAGTAGGTAAATAAGTAAATATATCAACAAAACATAATAAACAAAAGAAACGTCATATGTTAATAAAACTAATTTTGAATTACGTACAAAGAGTAAATAATTTTGCGTAATACAAGGAATATAAAGTTATTATTATCAATATATATAAATAAATATATATATTGAGTTTGTAACAATATATATATATATATATATATATATATATTGTTACAAACTCAAAGCTATAAGCAAAATTACTCCTTGTGAAAACAGCTCTCGAAATTATTTAAATTTAAGGAATAATGAATTGGCACACCAACTTATATTAAAATCGAAACAACCATTGGACTTAACATTCGCAAAATTATATATATGCCTCTTAATATATATATAGTCTCTTACAGCAGTTTCAAAAGAAAACTAAAATTTTTTCGTACAATATTTCGTTGTAATTAACAACTTTGTCAAGTACATTTTTAAAGTATACACAGAATATCATAAACAAATTCTAAATGTAAATACAATTTTGACATATAAACAAGTTTCGATTAGCTGTTAATTTAACAATACTAACATATTATAATATAATTTCTGAATTTAGGTAAAATTTGTATCACAATCTAATTATTTAAGTAAAAACCAATAATTTAGTGAATGTTAAGTCCAATGGTTGTTTCGATTTTAATATAAGTTTGTGTGCCAATTCATTATTCTTTAAATTTAAATAATTTCGAGAGCTGTTTTCACAAGGAGTAATTTTGCTTATAGCTTTGAGTTTGTAACAATCCTCAAAGCTTTTGTTATGGTGAATAGCGTGTAAGCCTACTGGTTTTTTGTCGTCTTTGTGATTGATAGAAAAACGGTGACCGGTCATTCTTACCCGCAAAGAATTTGAGGTTTTGCCCAATGTAGTCCTTGGGACAAAACCTACAGGTTAGCTATATAATTGAATCGTAAAAAGTGAGGGCTCTGTGGTGTAATGATAGCACATTCACTCGGTTAATCCGTAGATCTGGGTTCAAGTCCCAGCGAAAGAAGTAGTTTTTGTTATTTAATGTTTATTAAAAAAAATATGAATATATATATATATATGTATATATATTTATATATATATATATATATATATATATATATATGTATATATCAAATGTAAATTCTATATATATATACATATATAAATTCTATATATATATATATATATATATATATATATCAAATGAAAACAACATAAACAGTACAACAATATTAATTTTTACGAAAACTCAATCGCCGTTATTTGTACTACAAAACTTAATTAATGAATAAATTAATTAATTTTTTCGGTCTGTGCCTAAACTCTATAAAATGAATTTCAAAATTTCAAAAAAGAACACCTCTATTACAACATTTATTAAACATGAGTCAATTGTATAGTTATAGCGATCATTAACATAATTCGAAGGTTAACTTGCAGTAGAGTTATTGTCTGTACACATGAGTTGTCATACAGTACATGTTAGCAGCAGGACCTGTGGTACGCTACGTCTAACAAGCAAACTCTACACCCCTGGCAGTCAAGTCAAACTTTGATACTTACACCGCTACATAAACTCTCATTTCAAAGTTTTGTTTGCGTTCACTCTTACAATGAGTACCGAACAACCAACAACTGTTATTCGTTTCTAAGAACAGGCATTAATTTGAACGTGGGATATCTCTTGTAGTGTATATTAGATTAAGAAAGGTCCTGAACGAACAAGTAGCTAAGATTAAATTAACAAAAAAACAAACTACGTTCTATTATAAAAAACACACAATTCTTCAATGCTATTAAATTTTTTTACAAAAGACCTGCAAAATACCATGTCATGTCAACTTGGATGTCGAAAGGCATATTGTAAAAAAATTATAACTTATTGAAGAATTATGTGTTCTCATGTATAAAATTATTGGTTTCAGTGCAATATTGCACTTTGCAATAATTTAATATTTTAATGTAAACAAATGTTCCTCCCTCTTTGGTGAATGAATGTTAGCTGAAAGTATTAACAGCTGTTAAGTATCAGTTAACTCTGTAATATGTGTCATAGCGCAGTCTGGCGGATACAATGTAAATCATCCCGAAATCAACAACTACTTAGAAATTAAAAATTAATTAAAGAGAAAAAACATTTTCACAGTGGACCAAATTGTGAATCTAAACCATTCTCAAATTCCCTTAAACACACACACAAAATTCATCAAAATCGGTCCAGTCGTTTTAGGAAGAGTTCATTTACATACACACGAACACTAGAAATATATATATATATACAGATATATATATATATATATATATTATATATACATATATATATATATATAAATATACATACATATATATATATATATATATATATATATATATTATATATATATATATATATTTATAAATTTTATTTGAATAGTAAAAAATGTCAAATATATTTCAAAGAGTTAAATACAGTCTTATATTATTACTTTGGATTTTAATTCTACTTCAATATGAAATACACGCAGATAAGATGATTACAAGGCCCTCACGGGATAAGCAAAAGCACGCATAGCCTCTCTGTGCTACGGCTGGTAAATATAGAGGCCGCCTCGGTCACTGTAATTACTATCGGGGTAATAGCCCCTGTGGCGGTATAAGGGGTTGCCGTGCTCTTTAATTAAATTATAAGTATTTAAACACTATCAGTCTTATTTAGAGGTTCTGTCGAAGGTATTAGGTACACCATACTCTTTTGCTTGGTCTGTCATAATTTTTTGTTTTCGTGGAAATATTTAGGAATTATAGACTGCATTTATTGGCTTAGCGTCAGAAAAATCTATGTCATTAAAGAGTATGAAGCAACTATGTGTTTTTTATTTCTCGTTATATTTCATGCACAATCTGATATATGAGTAGACGTCTTATATATAAGTAACACTGTAGATTAAACTTTTTTTATATATGGGCTTTGGAGTAGAGGAGTCAATTTTTTAACTGAAAACTAGTGAGGTTTTTAGTAGTTTATTTTTAAGTGCCTAATTGGAACTGGATTCCCTTTAAATCAGTTTCAATAGTTAGAGTTTTGGTTTTATTAGTTGCGTGTTTTAGAGAATTTGTGAAAGAAGTTGACACACAACTTGATAATTTTGTTTCCTGACGTATGCATGTCAATTAATCTAATCTAGTTTTAATGGATAATTAAGTTTTAATTAGTGTTTCATACATAATTAACATTTCCAACCGTTTGTCATATTAATACGGTAACAAAAATAGAGATGTCGATATTAATAGGGTGCTGTTTGGGCGATCAATACTTAGATTATACCACAAAAAATCTAGGCACCAGCTTGGTACACTCTAGGCGAAGCTGTTACATGTTTGTAACACACACACACACACACACACACACACACACACACACACACACACACACACACACACACACACACACACACACACACACACACACACACACACACACACACACACACATACACACACACACACACACACACACACACACACACACACACACACACACACAATTTGGGTATGTGCTTGGTTTACGTTTACACTATTGGGGCTAGTTTTCCTACAAGAGCCACAAAAGAAACTCTATTCTCATAGCATTTACTTAAAGGCTTTCCTACTTTAAAATCGTTAACTAATAAATTGATATCTACCTAGTGTTATATATATATATATATATATATATATATATATATATATATATATATATTGAATAACTGTATTATTACAATTACGTTTTTAGAATTTAATGAAGACTTAATATAGAATAATAAATACTCTATATCATAATTAAATACATGTTTATTGACTAAATATTAATACAGAAATAACTATTTTTAAATTACAATTAAAGTTATTCTCAAACTAAATTAATTGTTATATTCAAATTAAGGTCCTTTCTTAGCGTGCAAAGGAGAGCTGAGACAAAATGTTCTCTGTGAAAGGATTACCTGCTCAAGCTGACACTTTGTTCTTTCTTTTGTGTCGTACCAGGTTTTTTCATTTTTTATTTACTATACGTTCCTTATTTTCAAATCATTCGGTACACTATTAAGTTCATCTCATAAAGAGTTTTCACTTTGCTGAGATAATTTATACACTATACCACTATGTAGTTTTACCCATACAATAACGTACTTACTTTATTTTAAAGTGTCGCATTATTTTATGAACAACCCTCTAATATTAAAATAGTAAACGTTGGATAACTTTTAAAAGAAATTGGTTACAAAGCGGTACTCTTTAATGAGCAAAATTATAACCAACGCTTCCTAACATCTGTCTTCATTAGCTTCTCAGCTTATTATCTACTGACATTGCCTTAAATAAAGGCAACTCGTTACAATAACGATATCTGAGCGAATTTGTTACGCTACCAAGGGTGATAAATTGTGTCATTTGTCACGTTATTTTGCAGAGTCAATTTCAAGTAAATCGTAGTGATATATTATACAATAATTTAAATTAATGTACGTTATCATTATACTGTAATATTATACTACATGTAAACATATGTGTATTCTTAAACTTTAATAAGCTACAAAATTTAAATGTCTTTCTATTGACGTTTTTATTTAGTATAATAGATTATGAACAACTTCAACCAGTGTTGAAAATAAGTGTTGAGTATTTTAAAGCAGACACTGCAGCGTTTTTCTAACATTCAAAAGCCAAATTAATATTATTAGAATACTGAATATTAATTAAATCCCTAAATAATTTTACGAAACTTCCTTGAATAGCAAAAATATCAATTAAAATAAAACCTTTATTCTTTAGACTTATTTATACACGTTGAAGTTTTATGATATTATTACGCTAAGATACCCTTAATAATATATGTAGCTTTAGTTATATTAATCAATGTGAAGTAGGGAAGTTATTCAAGACCTCGATCGTCAAATAAAATAAGTTAAGTTTTAATATAAGAATAACATCTATAATTATGTATAATAATGTATATAAGCTTAATTTAGTCCTACCAATATCAGACGATTTTTAGCTAACTTATCTTGTTAAACAGTTATCTAATTGTAAGTTTTTGTCGCCATGAGGTGATATGTTACATAAAACCTACTGTTTAGTTAAAGATGTATAGATGCACTGAAGATTTTGCCTAAAAATTAAGATTCTATTGGAAACAGTAGGTGACTTTAAGATTCCTTATACTCAATAATACAATGGAAGTACCGGGCCTGAGTGTCAAACTCGTCTGCTTAAGCGGCTGAACAAACGATGTGTTATTCATCCCTCGACCAGACCCACAGGGATCTGAAATCTTTCATCATCCACATACAAAATTCAGCAGCTTATCAGTCCAATACGGCCTTTACTTCTTTTTTGAGGACTCTTCAACGTCCTTTCCACTTGTGATCGTAATTTTTACCTCTTCTTATCCTGAACATTGCATTAATAGTATATATTAAAATATTTATCTAAAAATAGGTATATTTCCCTGATGAACATCTTCTTTAGAAAATTTGTATAATTATATTAAAACGTTATATTTTGAACATAGCCTACCAAAATTACCAACGGGAAATCAATCAAAATAAACTTATTCATGTCCGGTGAGACTACTACCAATATAACATGGAACCCTTACTTTACGTCAGTAATTCTGTTATATGAATTTCCTATGACATATTTTTTTAATATTTGATCTTATAAGATGTAATTTAAATACTTCTTAGTAGTCTTTCAATTGTTTTACGTGATAGTATCCTAATTTACTATTAATAAACGCATATACAATCTGTGTCAGAACTCAAACCCTAGTCTCTTACATTACCCGATGTTGTTATCATTACAATTCAAATCTTATTTTAATAAAATATAAAAATTGATACATGTATTGCTTAGTTCACCATAATTCTTCAAAATAAAGCAATGGTTTCAATACCGAACTTCCATGTAAATTTAATGCTATACAATATTTCTAAACAGTTAGTACATTAAATTTAACTTTAATATAGATCCAAATAGTTTCTGACCATCTTTGCTCAACGTTATATTTATGTTAGACAAAAAGTTGTATAATTATAAAAGCATAATTACAATGACTGGCTCAGAAGTTCTGCATTAGTTGTTTATAAACACAAAGTATATGTTTAACATTATATTTCTATTTACTTAAAATTGATTTATTAAACCATAGGATTTACATAGGATACATTCAGTTAAAATAACCGCATGCGTAACTAAGGAAACGAGATGTAATAAATCATATTTAAAGTATATCTAAATTTAAAGTTGTACTCGTATAATTCAAACGTGTGATATTGGTGAACTTGTCCTAGATATACGGGAAGACCATAATACAAGTATGCGTGTACGTGAATGTGGTTAGAAATTGAACATTCGGCCACGATTGAATTTAGTCTTGATTCATTAAGATTTATCATCTCCAATTTCTGTATTATAATTCAACTATATATATTACTAATAACTATGTAACTTACAACTCTATCGAAAATGGGTTTGATGTACTTTTCCCTTGTTTATTTGATATAAGTTAAAATAGCAATAGCACGGTTATTACTCCAAAGGTGCTTTAGGTCCCTAAGAATCTATTCTGCCTTAGCTCAAGGTCCGCTATAAATTTCCAGAAAAAAATATCCAGCTAAATTGCAATACATAAATCTATGATTCTTACGGATTTCAAACTTTATTTTGCATAATATTCATTCGACCTCAATCTCGAACGCCGCACCAAAGCTTTCAGAGAAGTTTTGTACTATTACTTATTTAAATTTAAGTAATCATGAGATATTAACAGTAATTTAATTGTAGTGGACTTGGCAATAATTATCTCCATTTTTACAATCCAACTCTATTTGGCATCGCCATTTACAATGGTTCAAGCTAGTTTTCATACAAACCTGTTAAGAACTTTCACCGTATTCGTGTTTTCCACAGATAGAGATTTGCAAAATAAAATTGCAGTATATGAATTTATTTATTAGGTTCAAAAGATATAAAATTTATTATTATATGTATATTAAAAATGTATTATACTTATACGTATAATATATATTAAAACAATATATATATATATATATATAATATTTTATATATATATAACAATAAATTTAATAATTAATAATAATAATAATAATAAAAATAATAATAATAATAATGTAATAATAATTTATTAATTTATGGCAATAATTTTGTTTATATATATATATATATATATATATATATATATATATATATAATAAATAGAATTATTATAATGGTTCACAAAAAAACTTTCATTTTTTAATACATATTAGTCTTACTGTGACCAAAAACTTGTGCAAAATTTTTTTGAAAGTTAAATAAAACACACGTACAATAAAGTTATTTGCGTACGTATGTTCTCATTTTAATCAAAACATTTTCCAATTAAATAAATATCTAGTGTTTTTCTGCGTTATAACGGTATACATACATAAAGGAAACCACTGTAAAATGCTAGTCACTAAATTGCATAATAATAAGCTTTGCGAATTGTAGAATAATTTCTTACACAATATCATTCTGTAGTGGAATTAGTACATAAACGAATCCTTGACTTTTTTCATTATCAACTCCAATAAGCTAAGTCCCGTTGTTAAAACGGTGGAATATTTTATTTGTGATAAATTTTAATTCAGAGATGTTTGTATTAGTGAGCAAATTACATTCAATAAGTATTATAAAATGAGCTTAGAGTATCTTGTATACATTTTTATGAAATGTAATATACTTACTGTTGCTTTAAAAAACAAGCAATTAAATTACTTTAACACAAACTCTCCATGTTTTCTTCTTTTTTATATCTGTAAAAACCACAACAACCTTTAAAAACTATTGGGTTCCAATAATTTCTTTCAACGCCTACAAAGCGGCACGTTTCTCCACGAGTTTACCCACACGTTATTAAAAATGGTTAATCTTTATGTTTAAAAAAAAATTTTAAGGCATTAATTATGAGTAATAAAAAAATCTGAGTACAAAGTGAAGACTCTCTCGAATATTTGTTTGCCTTTTTTTATTAAATAATTTTCTATCCTTAACCTTGTTGCATCATAAATACTTTCTTTCCCATCTTTATAGTTAACCTTTACCACAACGTCTACTAACATCAGAAAAATATGATGAATCTCAAAGGTTAAACTTAGCGCTCTTTTTTTGCACATGATCTTCATAGTAAATGTTTGTATACCTATTATCCTTTACAATTTTCCTCCAGAAGTAGTAATATTTTTAAATGGGACTACACTTTTATTGTTCAAAGGCTGTGTTCTTGGACACTTAATCACGTAATTGTTCTAAATTTTAATTAAATAATAAAAACAAACAAAAAAAACGCTATTAATTTTTTGCTTCTTGTAAGCATAACTAGTATGAAATAAAGCTTACCTAATATTAGATGGATATTATTCTATTATTATAAGTAATTCTAATAATCACCATACTTGTACAATGAAGGTAGTTAAAAAATAACAAAAAGGCATTATATTGTCAAAGTTTCAGTTATGTACAACATATGCAAGCTTTAATGGCAGAAATACATAACCATAAACCAGGTATATGTGTTAAGGAGTACTACGTGTCTCTTGAATCTCGTGTTATTAAACATCTCTTACTTATTACTAGAAATATATTTCTGGCAGATGTAATAGTAAACTGCCTATAGTAACATAGCCTATATTTTCGGAGTTGTATTGTATTTTCTCTGATGAAGGCCTATATAGGTAAAAAAAGTATATTGATATGGTTTAAATATAAGGATCACCCACCCATCAAGTGCGAGATCCGGGCTTGAATACCGAGGGAGCAAAATATTTTTTTGCTCTTAGCGCTCTTTTTTTGCACATGATTTGAGCAAAATATTTTTTTATATACATTTATTGTTGAAATTAAATTAGCCTATTGCAATAAAAACATTTTTAAATTCATATATATATATAAGGAAGCGTATGGCTTAGATGTCATGTTGAAATTTTTATACAAAAGAGATGATAACATGTTGTAGGCTCTTTCAATAAAAAAATCAGTAGTTTAGATACCAAAATTATGGGATTATTCCCAATTTTATGTACCATTGTATGTAGTCCGGAGGGCTTCTCGAAAATAGAATAGGCCTATATTCATCCAAGGGACCTTTAGAATGTCCATGCAAATTTGTAGTACAATAGGTTGAATATTTTACGCGTTAAAGCAAAAAAAAAATGTAATTTCTAATTTATAATGTTGCGTAACTATGAATGTTCTACGGTCAACTGTGTTAGTTCTGGCCTTATAAATCCACTTCCAGTCCTATTAATTTCCGGACCCATAGTCCTGTTTAAGTTGTTGCACTGACTAAAAAATAAATACACGTTTGGGATTTGGAATCCAATTTAAAATAAAAAAAACTACTATGATCAAAAGTCATCCAATTTCTTAGCTAGAGCTCTGCTTCTGGTTTAACAGGGAGAGAGTGACATTCCCTTTATTCTCCTTAAACTGCAGTAGACGTGTTATACACAATGTTAAAGATGTCAACCAGTTTCGCGTATCTTTCATGTAAACATTTACAGCTTTTACTCATAAGGTGGTTTTTATAGTATCGTTTATAAATAATATTTCCATTGCATTAGCTGGGTCAATCGACCTGGTGCAATCTAAAATAAAATAAAATGATAGTAACTCTATCTTTGCAATGCATTACACTACTAATTAAGCACTGTATTTCTAAAATTTAAATAAATAAAGTGTTTCTGCCACCATGATGAAAGTGTTGACAGCTGATAAATGTCACTTAACTTTGAATTACGTGTCGTAAATAAATTAATAATTTTCCTGAGCTCTTAAGTATTCTGGGAAACTTTTTTATACTTTCTTCTCCTTATAAACTTTACTCGAAAATCACTGAATAATTAATAAAGTGCCTAATCGGTCGGTCGATATTAAGATTAGCGCTTAGAATCATATTTGGTAATTCATTTTTTATGGTGGATGTCGTTTATTACCTATTGTAGAAAATATTTAACTACCTAGATGACAAAAATTTAGATAGCTGCCATTTTTTTATTTGTAAAATTTAAAAGATTTTCAAGAAATAACTAATCCATTGAAACAACTAATATTGTAAATGATTAAAAATCTCTAATTCTTTAGTTTTGCACTGGCATGAATCATGTCTGAGATATAATCGTTACTTCTTTAAAAGTTTTAATATTTACCATATCAAATCTTTTAATATATTTCATAAGTATGAGATTAAGAGTAATTTGAGATTACCTTATATGTATCAGACAAGTATAAAACACACACACACACACACACACACACACACACACACAAATGTTTGTAAAATCACACTATAATATTTAAAATGATACAAAATTGTTTAACTTCCCATAAAGATATGTATAGCGATTTCTATTACGTGTTTTCACTGCTAAAATGACTTGTTATAATTAATTATCATCAGTATTTTTTTTTATTTTAGGTTTTGTGCGAAAAACAAGCATTCCAATTACAACAGATGAAAACTTAAAATTTTCATTTAGGTATTGAGTTTATATTTTTACAAACAGATTAATTGAAAATCATGCATTACTAAATTCACTTCATGAAATATTTTATTTGCAAGTAATCATATCCGAAATTCTTTATGGATTGTGATGAATATACTATAAAAAAATAAAAGTTTACAAAATATCACCATTTAAATAATTCTTCAAGAAACTAAAACCTGTCATATTTTGCCACGTGTTCTAATTTAATGTTATTCTGTTTGTAAATATAACCGAAAGAAGATATGAAGCTGCTATCCTTCTGATATCTATCTTATAACTAGAGCCGCACTAAATATTTAAAAATGTGGTATAAAACTACAAGCACTTCAAATTTCTTTTGGCCTTGATCTTTTAAAAACAATTCTTAAAAATTTTCTAAGTAGAACGCAACAGGTATTTAATAAATCCTGGACAGTGACTTCCCTGATTTATTGAGAAGAGTAGAGTATGTATCAAATGGGTAACGAAAATTAAAATCCAATAGAATTTCTAACATCTTTTTATTTGAACTGGTTTAATAACCATGTATTCCATCATATCTTAATGTTAATCTTAAGCCTTCAAAATTCATAAAATAAGATATTAATATACTACATCGTGCTTTAAGTTACATCAGAAATACAGTGTAGTTACCCTGAGACATTAGTAGGAATTCAATACTCTTTTAAGGTGACTAAATTTAGTCAGTTGAATGACTCGATAAACAATGTGATATTCATGCCCTACAATAGCCACATTGGCCTGGGACTTGCCAATCATCCACATACACAATTCAACAGCTTAAACAAACAATATTACTGCCCTTCAATCCAATCGACGTGTGGGTTCTTTAATATATCAAAACCAGTAAGTCAACATAAGAGTCGCTAAAATAATTGCCATACTTATTCCTGAAAAAAGTAGATAGAATATTGCAATTTTTATTTTATTACAGGACATATATTTTAATTTAGTTTTACAACTAGCTTCCACAAAAATCATAATGTAAATTTTTTTAATTTGTTACTTAATAAATTTATGTTTGTATTTTATTTTTTATCTGTATTATCGTAGGTGTCTTAATACGATTGAAAAGTAAAAAAAGGAACGAATTTATTTCTTGTATAGAAAAAGTATAATTATGCCACACGACACAGGGTAATGGTTTTCTTGAATATTAATTCATTATATACATTATATTATATTTTAAATACATTATATATTAATTTTGTATATACATTAATTTATAGTCTACAGCTACATGTTTTACGATGTCACATGTTAAAATGTGATTGTATTGTACCTACTAAGATACTTTATATTTAACATATTCTACGATTTTCTAGTAAACAATGTGGTTACATAAATGAACGCTAACACTGAGCTACATTTCATGAAGGGACATCTACCATTATCAAAACTTATTTGGGCCTATAAAAATTCTTAGTTCGTTCTAAATATATCGTGTGGAAAATACGTTTTTTTAATATTTAAATTTATTTTTTAGTTATAAATATAAATAGTAAAATGATATATTAGAGAATGAAATGTAAAATTCGGCATTAGAGTATTAAAGCTTCGAAACATTAAAATTCATTGGAAAATATGTACATATAATTACGTAAACTGTGTAACTAATTAGATTTTCTTTAAGTTAAAAATATTTTTAAGACTTTACTTTTGGAAAAGGATTAATGCAACATATATTGTCTTATTCATTATTTTTGTTTTACGTAAATAAAAACTCCTATTGTATTTCCAGGCAGTTGAGTCAGTTACTCAGTATCAAGTAAGAGCTGTATCCACCAACAATAAGGAACGGTACAGCGCGGAGTGTGACTCCCTCCCACAAAGGAACCAATCTGCGGGAGTAGTGGAGAGTCATCTCGCTTTGTGGCGAAAACACTTGGAAACCTGACAACGTCGCCCTTAAACATATTCCTAGATATTTTCTACGATATATCATCCTACCCACTCACCAAAAAATATATTAATAGTTATCTACCATTATATTTACTATTCACTATTCATATCTAGCAAAACAGAACACAGATTTTATTAAATTATGAGTAGAGTTACAAATTTTAAAATATTTTTGGGCTATAAACTACTTATTAGCCGAATAAAACCGTGTAAATTTAACCTTTGTGCTCGTACTTAGTAAGCAAACTTTTTCTACTTTAAATTAATAAAATTAATGCTAGTGTCACATGTATTTTTTAATCTATCTAAGATTAGAAATAACAATTATTGATAGTCATGTACAACAACAACAAAATTTTGAGTTTCTTGTTTCAATGATTATAGTTTTATGAACAAGAAGCATTTAATTATTAAAAATATTGTAACAGAAAAATAGTTTGATAGACTTTAACGAATAAAAATTCATTGATATCGTTTTAGTTTATGTATTTTTATCACAGATTGTAATATTTCTTCCAGAGTTTATGCAAGGGTGCTTATGGTGAAGGCTGGGGGCTAATACCAATATAAAGAAAAGACCTCCGGGTTTGTTTAATCAAAATTGTTATCAGTGAATAGTTTCCCATTATTAGACAACGTTTACTTTCAATTTAGGCAACCGTAAAAGCAACTCCTTTGAGCCTTTTGGCAAAAATAGTAATGAATCTTAGCGTGGTTTATTTTGCATCGTGTTATTTACAAACCCCGCTGTCTTTGTTTACCATGAAAGAAGAATAATTTTGTTGAAGTCACCTATTCCCGACATTACGTGGCATAAAGTTCACAGGCAGTCTCGGGAGTGACAGTACTCATCTGAGGTCTTTCTCCCTTTATTTATACATTCTGATGTCCTTCCTTCTTGCCTATTTTACTTATGTTTGAAACATATATTAGTAAAATTCTATAGAGTGGGGACTCTATTGAGTGACTATCTGTATTTACTTATACTGATTACTCTAGTGTTTATTGCCGAAGGTTTAGCTAAAATTAGTCCATTTTTCTTAACTTCCTTGTCCGTATACTGACTGCGGGAGACATCACAGTGTTCTGAATGCTTAAGATCACAAAGAATAACACGCAGAGATACCTTCTAACCTATGCTTTTCATTTCCAAATTTTTAAAAAGTACATGAAATTGCATTGTGTTAATCAGTATTATGTTGTATAAAATTGTGTTTTACTCATTTACAAAATTTAACTCATTTAATTTTAACACTCCAATGACGAACAACCTGTTGTGATCCGAATATCATTAATTACTTGAACAAGTTATAATTTCTTTGCCAAAAAATTTTATAAAAATTTCCTGTGCACAAAATGTTTGAAACATGTTACAAAAACATTCTTTTATCCTCAACAAATATACTGAACATAAATTATAAAAAAATAGTCGTATTAATGATAGTTATCCATTATTTTCAGCTTTAAGCTATTTAAATATATCTTGGAGGAATTACGACCGTTTTTCCCGATGAGGTACAGTTTAAAAACCATATAAAGCAGTTTTAAATAGTATTGCTGTTACATTCGGTCGTCATCAATACAGAAATTCATCGTAATTCAATCAATAATTATATTTATAATAATATCTTTAGATTGTACTATTGTATATGAATGAATATATATGATACTTTGCTGGCCACAACAACCCTATGTAAAATTATTTCTTATTTTTCGATGTACAATAACTAAATGTCTGGTTGTAGGTGAATTAAGCAAGATACGGCATTTATTACTTATATTGATCTGCATAGTTATAAAGTTTGACTGATTAGTTAATGAACACTGTAGATTCCTTTAGTTTATAATTTATTTAAAAAAATAAATAAACAGAAGGATAACTATAGAAACTTAAAAATAATAATTGTAACAAACTAATAGTTCCAAAGCTTTGGGACAAATATACAGTAGTATTTGTCAAATCGTACATAGAGAAAATAATACGATAATACAAAACAATTTTTTTTCCAAATAAAAAAATGTGATTCCCAATTAGCTAAACATTTTACTTGTATACTTTAGCTACAACATTAATTGTATTAAATTGTATTACACTTAATTTTAACTCTATTGCTATGTAATTGTTGTAAACATTGTGAGGTATCATGTATCATACCCTATGTAGGTGTTGGTAGACACAGTATGGACAATATTGTGACGGGAACAGAGAGTTAACCAAGTACGGGAACAGGGGGCGGAAATGGAGTGGAAGATGTTATGCGGTCTGATGTCAGCCTGAAAGTTTCCTCCTGTAGAGCCACTCAACTGCCGCACCTCTAATACTTCACTGTAGGTTAAACGGCAGATTTATAAATGGACTAGCGTTGGAATACCATAAATATTTTTTTTTTAAAATAATATGATCTCATTATTTTATAATTGTACTGTGTTTTATTAACTTATGTTCATTTTTGTTTTTTATTTCCAATATCATTTTCTCACACTTATCTTAATTTCACAAGATAAATAAAAGTATGTAAGAGCCTCGTACGTGAATATATAAATATTTTGCTTAGATCTGTTAGTAAAGGTAAAAAATAATAATCTTAACGAAATATTTTGTGCTTAATCGAATTTGATTACATTCAAGCTCAATCTATTCTATTAGGGTCTTGTAGTATTTTATACACAGGTTATTATGGAACTAAGGTTTTTTTATTATTAATTTCAAGATTATTGGGTTAAATTGACCTTTTATTGTAATTTGATTATAAAATTAAGATTACATTTCCTATATTTAGAGATAATATGATATAATTATTATATTACATCATATTAGTTTAGAGCTTACTTCATAAATACTTCTTGTTTACCATATTTAGTATCCCCAGCAATTTTTTTAAATTTTTAGTTTTATCGATGCTATTGTTTATATTTTATATTTGGCAACTAAGGAAAGAGGACAGATTTAATGCTAATCGTTAGATATCTTTATTGATGCGTTTCATGATGGCAATAACCGTAATCTTGTAGTTACAAGTTTATATACACAAACAATGGATTATTTATGATTGTTATCTTAGATTCTTTGCTGATGTTAGTCCTTTTTATATAGTTTACTTACTGTTTTTTCTTTATGGTATTTAATTTGTTATTGTTATTGTAACGAATACGTTACATTATAATAAATAGTAAAAAGATAGGTTTTGTGAAAAATATATTAGCTTTAGACTCTTTGTCTTTACAGGGTCGTTTTACAATGGGTGCGGCGTAGGGCAGCTATGTGTGGTAAAATGAAAATAAAATTTTGATAGAAACAAATTTTAGATTTATTGAATAAAAACTAATACTAATGAAACATGATTTTGATGAAATGAAATTATGGCTATGCTTAAAATAACATCCTACAACACAAAATCCAATTAGCTTGAAATAATTAATTAGAAAATACCCCTACTCCCTAGCAGTTAAAATTTAGAGTCTGATTAGTTAAAATGTTGATCGAAAAGGTTTAAATACTCTTAAACATATTCACCAAATCCCATGATGGCGACACGGCGGTCCTCACAGATAATTGAAAAATTTAAATTTGGATCACATTGAAAAAAGACTGATTAATAATTGAAAAATTTTGAAAACTATTTCACAACGTACTACATCATCAAGAGGTCGAGGAAGAAGACTCTCTCTTTCCCAAACTCCGCGTCAGTAGCGCAGAGAGGGAAAAGTGATACCCTTCAAAACGGAAATTTTCCGTTTTTCTGGTCGAAAAATGATCCGCTTTTACTTCTGGCTAACAACCCACTCGAATTCGGTGCGCAGAGAACGAGTTTGCGTTCCCGCGGGGGTCGCTACCCTCCAATGAGAGTAATCGTTACGTTAGCCAATCGTGGCACGCGTTTTGCCGTGTTTAGCTTTGTTCTTTGATGTTGATGAGGAACTATCGAGTTTTATTAAATATGACCGCTTTACTATTCGAGATTTATGTTTGAGGTTACAAAACTGTCAGTGACGGACTATGTCACCATGCACAACTAACCTTCATAATAAATTGAAATTTGATTATTCTCAAATATGAGAATGATAACTTTAACTAAGCAATTAAATTGTCGGTTTGGATTCCTATTCATTTAGATTTATTATTAATAGAAAAAATATTATTTATTGTATTATATTATTCTCGAATTTATTATTAATTGTAAAAGTTGATTTAGGTTACAGGCTAGGCCTATACCCGTTACAGATACCCCCCAAATTTTGTGGTAAAATTGAAAATTTTCATTACAAAATTTTACTCATTAAAACTTTTACAGTGAATGATTTAAAATAACAAAGATATACATATTAAACAATCCGAACAACAAAACAAATAAATTGAAGAACAAAGAACAAACAACTGTTAATTAAATCTAATATTACAAATTTTTCTTTATGCTTCTTGACGAACAAATTTTTTACTTTAAGTTAAAATTTTGTGAAGTTCAAGTTTTGCTATTGTCTACAGGCTAAGTTATCACAGTTTACTTTCTTAATTCATAGACTTACAGTCATGGTGAGTTATCACAGCTTCTATACTTATTGGCCCAGCGCTTTATCTGTCTGACTTCATTTAACATCACCTTTGGAAGTTGAATTTGATTAAAAGTTCTTGCCTTTCCACATTTACTTCATTTAACATCACCTTTGGAAGTTGAATTTGATTAAAAGTTCTTGCCTTTCCATATTTACTTCATTTAACATCACCTTTGGAAGTTGAATTTGATTAAAAGTTCTTGCCTTTCCACATTTACTTCATTTAACATCACCTTTGGAAGTTGAATTTGATTAAAAGTTCTTGCCTTTCCACATTTCTATTTCCTTCTGGGAGAACAGTTTTTATTTCATCACTTGTTTCCAAAGTGAATTGTATTATTGCAGTGAATTGATCCAAACGTTTTTGACTTTTCTCACATCCAATGCTTTTAACATGTTCCATTTTAAACACTATTCTCATCTTCACTGACAAAAACTTCTTCAAATTTATGTGTCCTTAGACTTATTTTCAGACATAAAGAAAAGCACACCATGACTTCAAAGTGTCCATACTTGTGGTAGATTCATAAAAAACACACCATGACTTTAAAAGTGTCCTAGTCCAGTTGCTTTGGTGATTTAATTTGTTGTGATTTGCCTGTGATATTCGCGCACTCACTTTCACATCTTACACTAAACATTTCCTAATATTTAAAATTAAAGTTTTTCACAAATAGTACCTACATTATTTATTAAACATTCTTACAACTAAGTCAAAAACAATCAACATAACATAAATATGAACCATTATTTTTTCAAATAAATTATTACTACTATTGTTACTAGATAAAAATTCATTCTCAGCATTTTTCATCTTACAAATTCATTCATAATTAACAATAACAATCTCTCCACACAGTTTATAAAATTTGTTTCTCCTTTTTTTTTAGAAATTATACACAATAAATGGTAAAAATTTATTTAATTATTTATCCTTTGTAATAATCTTGCATAATTTAAATATTTTTGTTTTGTTTATTTTAATCGAGGTTATAATAATAATTATAACCTGTCTATTTTGTAGTTTATTTTTATTTACCCTCCTTGTTACCTATTTGTTGTACTATTTTACTTCAACGCACTATCTAATAGTTATCACCTTTTATTAATTAATTACCAATTTTTTAACTAATGAAATTCCTTTGCAACCCCCCAAGTCATAATAATACAATTTTGTCCCTTTGTTTTGAGTTTTTGTTTTTGTTTTTTTTTTTTTTTTTATTAGCTGAATTCTTTTCTTCTTACTCATTTATTTGTATTCATTTAATACAATATTCTCCTAACTTCCTCATACCATAAAATACCCATTTCGCACAGTAAAATCCCTTTTAAGTGTCATTGCACTTCATTATTATAAGTTGATTAAATGATTATTAAACCAAATATTTACTAGCCTAATATATTTCCTTTTTATTCATCCCCCCTCTGAATTAATTAATTTAGTACTGACTTTTGAATTTATTTTATTGGCTCAATTCTATTTCATACATTATCCTGTAACTCCTATTTTCCATTCCACTTTTAAATTGTTCCCAACCTCTCAATTTCCACTCCTATTCTCTACTATTATTTATCCACTCCATTCACAATATATCCTTCACCTTTAGCCTTTGTTCAGTGTATTTTACACTACCCCTCTATCTATCATTATCATATTAACTATTAAACAGGCCTACTTGACCTACCTCTAACATTTTACTTTAAGAATAATTACTTTTATACCAGTATACCCCCCAGTTTGCTTTATTATTATTATCATCTCAGTATCCCCCATGTTACTTCATTATTATTATTATTTTATCCGTAGTACAACAAAATAAACTAACTCATCAGAAAAACAATACATTATTTCAATAATGAATATTTTAATTAGTCTTTTTGTGCTTTTACTTTTCTCTTCTTCTTTCTTTTCTTTAGAATTTACTGTAGTTTCAATTTAAATAAACTGCGTTTCCTTACTTGAATGTCATTCTCCTATTCAATCCAACCATATTCAATAATTTGTTATGAATCTTACACTTTTAACTATTTACAAACCCAGAAACAATAAACTGTGTGTGATTATGTATCTTGTACTGTAAGTTGACTTAAATCGTCTTAGATGAGTATGTTTTTTGTGTTAACCACCCAGAAACAATAAACTGTGTGTGATTGCGTACCTTGTACTGTTGTCTTGAAATCATATTTCAAGTATGTTTTTTGTGTTAACCACCCAGAAACGTAACTGTGTGTGATATGTGGTTTTTGACATTTATTTGTCCCATGGCCGTCAAATCGTACAAAATCCAGCCATGCCATTTTATTCTGTTTTGTAAGACTTTTTTATCTTTCGAAGGGAAAAAGCTACAAAGGAATAATAAAAATCACGAAACCCATGTTGTTTTAACCCTCCATCTTTGTTTGAAACTAAACCAAATTTCGATAAAACTTTTTTAATTGTGTTACATTAAATGTTCCTATCACACCACCATCTTCGTTGACCACAACATATGCGTTTTCCAATTTTATTTGTGACACCCTATACGGGCCCTCATAAAGCAGAAAGAACTTCTTAATTTTCTTGTCAAGTTTGTCAGACAGATAATGTGTTTTTACTAGAACTTCATCTCCTATACTAAATCTAATTGGTTTGACCTTATTATCAAATTTTCTTTTCCTTTTTTCCCCTTTTGAAACTAGTCTATCTTTGACTAATCTTATTTTACCTGGATAATCAGCTAACATTCTTTTCTCTTTGGGAAATTGAACCATATCCTGTAAAAAATTCCTATCTTTCCTACCAAACATTAGTTCAAACGGGATTTCTTCCGTGGTCTCATGCACGGAATGATTTAAACACTTTTCAATGAAATTTAGTACTAATGGCCATTTAGTATGTTTCTCATGGCAGTATATCCTGCATATTTTAGTAATTTCCTTATTAGCCCTTTCAACTGGATTTGAGGCTGGATGCCAAACAGAACTATGAATAGTTTTAATGTTTAAGTCTCTAAGGGTATTATACCATAAATTACTAGTGAACTGCGAGCCATGATCGGACAAAACACTACCTATCTCACCTACCTCAGGTACGTATTCATTGATCAATTTATTTAGTAATACTCGGCTAGTAGCTCTTTTGACCGGATACAACTTCACAAATTTAGAAAACAAATCCAACACAACAAATATGTATTTTACACCTCCTCTTCCTACAGGCAATTCTCCTATCAAGTCAACTGAGATTATATCTTTCAATTTTTTAGGAATTATTGGTTGTAAAAATCCTATTGATTTAACAGTGGTGTGTTTGGCACATTGACACAATTGACAACATTTTAACTGATTCTTTACTGAAAGTTCCATCTTAGGAAAAACACAATATTCCCTTAGTATTAAATAAATTTTATGTCCCCCCAAATGACCATATTTCAAATGTGTAAATTGAATTAATTCTGATTGAATTGCTTTTGGTATACAGACTTTAAAACTATCACCATCATTTAAATCTTTCTTAAAAAGTATTCCATTATGAATAACAAATTGATCTTTTATTTGTTGATCATTACCATCCAATTTAGTAAAAATAGGCCCAAATTTATCATCACTCCTTTGTTTTTCTCCTATATTTCTGAACATTGGTTTAATCTTCCTATCGCTAACTTCAATTTCAATTTTATTTTGTAAAACCATTACCGAATTCCTTTCAACTGGATTTTTATAATTTTCGTCCGTTACTCTTGAAAGAATGTCAGCGGGAATATTTTGCCTTCCGCTGATGTACTCAATAGTGAGATTGTATTCTTGTAATGCCAAACTCCACCTCAAAATTCTACCATGAGATAGCCTACAGGTTGTAAGGAAAGATAATGCCTTGTGGTCTGAACGAACAATTACTTGAAAATGTCCAATAATATAAGATCGGAATTTTCTACAAGCAAAGACCACAGCCAATAATTCTTTTTCTGTTATGCTATAATTTTTCTCTGTTGCTAAAAAGAGTCCTACTTGCAAAACTTATCACTTCATGTTCCCCCTGATCATTTACTTGATAAAGAATGGCTGACACACTGATGTCTGATGCATCTGTACTTAAATAGAATGCCCTACTCCAATTTGGATGATGTAACATAACTGAGTCTAAAAATGTTTCTTTTATTTTCTCAAACAGATTTTGTTTTGTCTTATCCCAAAACCATTTACTTTTAGAACTCAAAATGTCACCAAACTGACCCGTCAAATCTGAATGGTTCTTCTGAAATTTTCTGTAATAATTACATAAACCTAAAAACGATTGCAGTTCTTTTAAGTTCTTTGGGGTTGGAAAATTCTTTATCTTTTCAACTTTATCCTCATCCATCTTTATCCCATCTTTACTAAGAACAAAACCTAAAAACTTTACTTCCTGTTTCAAAAAATCTGATTTTTTAAGTTTAACAGTCACTCCACACTCATGCAGTCTTTTCAGTACTCTATCGATATGATCTAAATGTTCCAAAAAAGTTCTGGACGTAATTAGAATGTCATCAACGTAACAAGTTACGAAATTGCTAAACTCATGGCCCAAAATTTTATTCATCGCTTTAGTAAAATGAGCCGTGCTTACATTCAAACCAAATGGTAATCGCTTAAATTGCAAATTCTTTCCGTTGAATGTGAAAGCTACAAATTTTCTAGATTCTTTATTGAGTTTGATCTGGAAAAACCCTTGCGTTAAATCTAATGTTGTAAAATATTTAACTCCCATAAATTTTTGAAATATATCATCAGTTGTTTCTGTACTTTGTCTATCCGGAACAAGATACGAATTTAATTTCCTACTGTCTAAGCACAATCTTATACTCAAATCTTTCTTTACTACACAGACTAAGGGATTAGAAAAAGGACTATTTGACTCTTCTATAATATCTTGTTGTTTCAGTCTTTCTAATTCTTCCTCTACAGATTTTCTTTTACTAAACGGAACCGGATAAGACTTGCCAATATATGGGACTTCACTTTTAACATTCAGCTTTGCTGTGTATCCTTTGACACACCCTGGTTGATCCGAAAAAACTTCTTTATTTTCAAAAAGTACTACTCTTAATAATTCTAGTTCCTCATCCTTAATACTCAAATTATCTGCCTCTAATTCACTTATTCTGTCTACTAACCTTTGTTCAATTGCTTCTGATTCAGATTCATGTTTGATCTTAGTAATTTTTTGTTCTAGGCCTACTTGATATGATTTGTGTTCAAAAAATGGATTTAAATTCGATAAAGTATTGTCTATTTCATTTTCATCTTTATACAAGTTAATTCTGTTAACATGTATTATTCTTAACCCCCCCACAAATTCTTCACCATTTCTATACACTAATTTAGTCTCTAGATATTTCCCGTCATGTCTATAGTATAAAGTATTGGTATCAAAGTTTAGTACAGCCTTATGATTGCTGAAAAAGTCACAACCAAGTATCAACTCAATTTTTAGTCCTTGAACAATTAAAAATGTTATTGGGACAACTTGTTCACCAATATTTACCTCTAGTCTTATTTGAACATTTATTCTTTTGGACCTGACTCCTGTAACACCTACAATTGACAGATTACTAACAGGTAGCTCTGGAATGTTGTACCCCACTTGATTTTTTATTTTCTTATAGAATTCATCTGACATTATACATGCTTGACTACCTGAATCTACTAAACACTTGTATTTTACCCCCCCAATACCAATATCAATTTCTGGTAACGACTGAACCCTATCACGCATTACTCCATCATTGTAGTTGCTTTCATCTAAAAAATCATCCGCTATATTTTGATCCATAATGATTTGATTCTGGTTACTTTGCACAACCCCTTTCAATTTTTCATTAGTTTGATTGAAAAACTCATCAATGCTTTCTTTTAAAAGTTTCAACCCATCAATATTCAGATGAACCAAATCAGCAAATGTTTTTCCCCCAAAGTTGATGTTTTGTTCAAAATATTTTAAATTACACCCTAACTCATTGTGATCAACAAAGTGTGGTGTGACATGATTAATCTTGATTGTATCCCCATTGTCTAATGCCCGTATGAACCTGTTAAAATCTTTAACCTTTCCTCTGATACCAATGTCTTTGGCAACTTTCGGAATTGGAGGTAGAGTCAAAATGATTAATTTCTTATTACTATTTATTAGGTATTCAACTAAATCTTTCATGTCAGTTTTCATTTGCTCAAGTGAATTATTTTTTAGAATGTCATTTGTACCAATAAAAATCATTAGGTTTTCAGATAAACTTGATGAATGTATTTTTACCTGCTCATATAATTGTTTAATCGTTTGACCCCCCACACAAAGTCCTATTGATGTTCTACCACCAGGGGTTTTAACTGTATCCATTTGCAAAATTTTGTTTGATAGTCTACAAAACTGACTATCGCCTATCAATTCAAAGTTGTTTATTTTTGGTCTTTCATCAAAATTTAAGTTCCGAGTTATTTCCCCTGGAATTGTTGGTTGTCAATCTTGACCATTTTCAATTTCCCTAGGCCCATCAAAGTTTTCTGAATTGTTCCTATAGTTGTGTCCCCCCCGGTAATTTGGTCCACCCCTGTAATTTCCCCTACCTCGAAATGTTCTGAAACCCTCGGGTCTGTTGTATCCCCTATTATTTTCCCGATTCCTTTCAAAATGATTCCCATTAGTGTGATTGGCCCTACCATTGTTGGTATGAGAAAATTGTGTGGTATTTACTGCCCTGTTCTCATGATTTGGCCTATACTGTTGTCCTTGGGTACTGTCATGAAAGTTTTGTGTTGGCCTTCCTGTGTATGTTTTTTGTCTATTTCCATTTTCATGATTAGTGTTGTATGTATCCCTGAAACTTTCTTTTTTGAAAGGCTTTACATAACTGAGCTGATTTAATACTACTTCTAGTTCTTCCCTACCAGCAAGGGATTGTAGAATTGCCAGACTGGCACTTATGTGTGGCGGCAAATGTCGACAAATAAAGCCAACAAACGTAAGGTTATCCATCTGGTTGTCCAATTTCTTTGCTATGTCAAAATACCCAAGCACATAGTTTGTCAAATCGGTTTTACCTTCACAAAAATTCCCATTACCCATCAATTTGTTTTCAAAATCTTTTTGTTTAGTAATGCCCCAGAATCTCTTTTTGAAATCATTTTTAAATTGTTCAAAACTCTCCCATTTGTCAATGTTTCTCCGAGCCCACTCAGATGCTTCCCCCTTCAAGTATTTTACAATATACAAAAGTTTTGTTTCCCAGTGTTCTTGATTACTATTAGTAAATTTTTCAGCCAATTTCAAAAAATTCATAGGGTGAGTCCTATCATTACCCTCATCAAACTCGGTCAAATAGAGTTCCGCCATAATATTACAAGCCGGTTGTTGATTAAGACCGCTACCCTCCATTTTTACGCTTTTCACAGTGGTCTGAACTTTGTTCGACTCAACTAGTAGGTCTGATTCCTCTTTTAAATTTGATTTAGATTCTTCCTCGTTTAAGCTTACCTTAGTACTTTCACTCATCCCTACATAATCTTTTATTCTCAGTATCTCCGTTGCATGTGTATCGATTTTATTTACAATCTCATCAACCCGAGAACTAATCTGTGAAACCTCTTGATCGAACTTTTGATTGACTTTAGCAATTTTAGTTTCAACTTCTTCCCCCACAACTTTAATCTCTCCCTTCAATTCACTTTGAACCTTCTCAATTTTTGTGTTTAATTTTTGTTCAATTTGTGTCATGCCCGTTTGAACGTCATCCATTTTGCTATAAATATCGGTTTTTAGGTCATCCATCTTGTTATAAATATCGGTTTTTACCTCATCCATCTTGTTATTTAATCCATCAAATTTGTCATTAAGTTGTGTCATCAAAAACAACAATTGCTGATATGCATCAGTTCTATCTAGGCCTACCACCGTTTCAACATTATTCGCATTAGCCAAAGAGCTGTCTGATCTAGGCCTATTAGCTAGCTCCGCGAGTGTCATCTCACTACTACTGTCCGAATTGTCAATATTCTCGAAGTTCTGATCCATCATTTTTAAATTTTGATTTAGTCTATTTCAAATTAGAAAACCCCTACACAATTATTAAGCTAAACCACTTTTAGCTGCCCCACGTTGGGCGCCATTTGTAACGAATACGTTACATTATAATAAATAGTAAAAAGATAGGTTTTGTGAAAAATATATTAGCTTTAGACTCTTTGTCTTTACAGGGTCGTTTTACAATGGGTGCGGCGTAGGGCAGCTATGTGTGGTAAAATGAAAATAAAATTTTGATAGAAACAAATTTTAGATTTATTGAATAAAAACTAATACTAATGAAACATGATTTTGATGAAATGAAATTATGGCTATGCTTAAAATAACATCCTACAACACAAAATCCAATTAGCTTGAAATAATTAATTAGAAAATACCCCTACTCCCTAGCAGTTAAAATTTAGAGTCTGATTAGTTAAAATGTTGATCGAAAAGGTTTAAATACTCTTAAACATATTCACCAAATCCCATGATGGCGACACGGCGGTCCTCACAGATAATTGAAAAATTTAAATTTGGATCACATTGAAAAAAGACTGATTAATAATTGAAAAATTTTGAAAACTATTTCACAACGTACTACATCATCAAGAGGTCGAGGAAGAAGACTCTCTCTTTCCCAAACTCCGCGTCAGTAGCGCAGAGAGGGAAAAGTGATACCCTTCAAAACGGAAATTTTCCGTTTTTCTGGTCGAAAAATGATCCGCTTTTACTTCTGGCTAACAACCCACTCGAATTCGGTGCGCAGAGAACGAGTTTGCGTTCCCGCGGGGTCGCTACCCTCCAATGAGAGTAATCGTTACGTTAGCCAATCGTGGCACGCGTTTTGCCGTGTTTAGCTTTGTTCTTTGATGTTGATGAGGAACTATCGAGTTTTATTAAATATGACCGCTTTACTATTCGAGATTTATGTTTGAGGTTACAAAACTGTCAGTGACGGACTATGTCACCATGCACAACTAACCTTCATAATAAATTGAAATTTGATTATTCTCAAATATGAGAATGATAACTTTAACTAAGCAATTAAATTGTCGGTTTGGATTCCTATTCATTTAGATTTATTATTAATAGAAAAATATTATTTATTGTATTATATTATTCTCGAATTTATTATTAATTGTAAAAGTTGATTTAGGTTACAGGCTAGGCCTATACCCGTTACATTATTTCTTATTTAAATAGCTCTCATTAGGCTCTCCTATTGCTATACAGTGTTTACTAGCCTTACAATTTCCAGTCTTGTACAGTTGTTACCTGTGTTGTTTGCTGGTCATGCCTCCTTGTTGTATGTTACTGTTTACTCTCTGTCTTATTAGCTCCTAAGAAAACTTTAGTACATCTTTTCCATAATTATTTTTTTGTTACTTTTGTATAAAATTGGCGATCGCCGTTGAAATAAATAAATAAATAAACACTAACATACAATTGTCTTAATCAACCTAGTGGTGTTGTTTTGCCTACGCTTTAGTTCATTTTATTATTTATTAACAATATAAAAAGTTTCAAGAAATGCGTATGCAGATGAGTATTTTTCCTGTTATTTGATAAAATAATATTAACAGCAATGTCATAATACTATTTTATACATCAATCTCAATTTTTACTTTGGAGCGTTAAAGGAAAAAGGTGCATAATATTTGGAATTAAATTCATTGTGGAAACAGATTCTTGAAACTTATGTAAAGAAATAAATTATAAATAGTATTTTGAAATTTAAGTTTTGCAATTTGTTTTGTTTACACCGCTTTGGGAAATCACTAACACAAATCAAATCATGTAAAATTTTTCTCTAGCTAGGTTAGGTATCTCAGTAAAGAAATACGTTGAAAGAAAACTTCACGCCCAGAATTCACTTCTGTGCTTGAGTAAAAGGAGTGAGCCATAATCTTGATTGTTTTAAACTTCATCTGTGACGGCCCATTAAGAAAGCCCCTGACCATTTGACACTGTGAGGTCAATATTATTATTGACCAGTGAAGTACTACAGCATTTATATTTTAGTATTACCAACCAACGATTCTTCATTGTTCCTAACAGTAAAATGTAAGTACTATTACTTACAAAATATCTACCGTCACCTAAATTATTAAAAGGAAATAAGGAACAGTGATTATTATATATTTAATTAGTATGATATAAGTCCAAGTAATAGTTGCTCGGAATATTCTAGTTGATCTCAACTGAGTTGTTAAGCGGAAGTAGCCCGATACCCGTGGCAGCTTTAGCTGCAGCTGGCTGAGGAATTTGCTGATTCTGCTGACTCCAGCCTGTGTCTGGCCAAGTTGTGTCGTTTCTAGACTCTGTTACGCCCAAGTAAATCGTTTGGGAGCAGCACCGTACGGAGTCTAGTCCGCCATTTTAACAAAAATTTGTAGCGAAAAGGTATGTGCGTGGAGTGAGTTGATCGCCGGTACTCGAACGTAACGCGTCGCTCCGTGTTTGCCCTTCCCTCTAAAATCTTAAATTTTTAACCTACTGTTTCGCTGATGAGTGATTAATATATTTTAAAATTACAGTTTAGGGAATAGTAGTAGTATTGTAGTAATTATTAATGTGAAAGATTAAATTAAAATCAGATTTTTGCGGCCAACTAGTTTTCTGATTATCTAATTCCCAAGTCCCGTCTCGTCCGTTACACATCAACCACTGATCAATTCGATTATTCCAGTTCACAACGTTGATCGGTGAATGGTTACGCTTTAACCAATCACGTTAAGGATAAATCCTCTCGATACGCCTGCATAGCTTTCCTAGTGTAGGTTTAACGTTGATAATCTACAGAGGTGAAAGGCTACTATTGGCTAAGATTATTATGTCCGGAAGCTTCCATTGGATGAAAGTACACGAAGATGATTCACTGCTTATAAATGGATCCCTCTGAAATCCTGGTGCGCTGAGTGTAGCAACCTCTAGATGCTAAGCTTAACAGATGTCAGAAGCACTCATTGTTTAGTAAGCTCTATTAGTGCTGACCTACTAATGACTTTATCAGTAGAAAATCCAGTTAATATAATAATTTTCTAAAAGAATTGTACTAATATCGTACAATTAAAAAACAGGAGTAATTTAACATAACAAATATACTTAGTTACTGTAAACTAAAATGTGAACATAATATATGATGACGATTTATATTTTAATGATGTGATAATTAATTGAGCAAATTGAGCACGAGTTGGGTGACCGTTATCAAACTCTGAAGAATATAAAAGGAATATTAACATAAATATGAATAGAAATATATTTAGATGAATAGATTATTCACTTTCATTTGCATCGTACCTATTAAAAAACAAGAGCAATATAAGGTTTTTGAAAATAATTTATTCTTTGAAGATGTTCATTCAGTGTAAAAATTCCTAATAACACCAATAAAGTATCAAGTGTTTTATCTTTTAGGTAAATCAAGTTTCAAGAGTTAAACTGTATACCACAATAAAATATAACAAATCAGTGTGATGGGTGCATGCCTCTGTGTTAAGTTGTGATTATCAAGAAGATTGCTTTTGCTATATTACTTGAGATATTATGTACTTGATTAATTGACGTGCAATAATATTGTTGCCTTCACACAAAAAAGCTATGGTCGGAAGGTTTGATTATATTTTAATGTTGAATTTTACTCCGGTTCACCTCCCTTTTATTGCCTCGTCTGGTATCTTACGCTGAGACAGTGTATCCTGATGTCATGAGTCATGTTCGACTAAAATTGGTTGCTCCACTATGCTAAGAGATCGCATGATAAATATCTCAATTGTTTCATAAATAACTCAACTGTGCACCGGATGAGGTAATTATATAGGATGCTACTTTACCCATTTTATCACACCTTGTGTGTAATATAATGGTTTGTTTTTGAGCTTCTTCGTCGCTGACTTTCTTTCGATCTCTTCAGAGGAATGTGACTCCTAATGCCAGGAGTCAACTAATAGACAGTGTCAGATAGCAAAGGCTGCAATAAAAGAAAGGTGAACAGGAGCTAATTTCAACATTCAAATTATTGATACGTTTTTGTTTGTAACAACGAAGAGTTATCGTGGATACTACCTCAGCTAATTTGATAGTTGTGCTGTAATTCTAGGCCGAGCAAAGAGACACGTAAGGAGAAGAAACTAGCTTACGCCTGGACCTATGACTGTTCGGAAGACTGTTCACCAGGATTGCACTCATCCTATACTCAGAACCCCGGATGATTTGGGTGTTCTATTATAATAAAAATATTTGAGTAATGGCCTTTCCGTTATAAATTAGATTGTAAAGTATTGTAATTGTTCGCTTCGTTTCAGGACTGTCAATCTAACAACAGTTGTGACAATACGTTTTTGGATTGTTTAGTTTAATTTATCGTTCATTTTAGAGCACGTATTCAGAATATGCAGCTATAAAAATAGCTATAAATATTTAAATACAATTTAATTCAGCTAACCATCTTTATACGTAATACCATGCCTTGCTCTTGTCCAGTGTCTATGTAAAAAATGACGACTGTTGTGCATTCAGTTGAGAATTTAACTGCATCAACCTTTCAATTCTCACTTTTTTAATTCAGTGGATAGTGTTATTCAGTTCCACTATGAACGGTTTTGAAATAAAGCTTATCATTTTCGTTCTTTTTAACCGAGAAACTCATGGTACAAAGCAAAGGTGATGTATCTTTTAATTGCGTAAAAAACTAATCAGTTTCCCAATCTACATGAAAACACTAGATTTTTTTCCTTTTTTCCGTACCAAAAACAAACAAGGAAAAAGTTTAAACTTAAAGGCTTGACACAAAAGGCCTTTTTACCTCACTCTTGCAACGCGAATGAGAACAGCTGGTTTAAAGGGATGGTATTTTGTAATTTTATAGCATAGAACAGGAAGATGATTGGTTATTACGTATACAGGTTACGTCAACCAACTTGCGTTTACAATGGCCTCCGTTTAGCAGGGTTAATTCAGCCAAGCTCTCCAAGGGAAAGTTTAGTAATGATTTGCGTCTGATGTTACGTTGTAGCTGTATGTATCTACATCATGTTTCATATTCTGTTAAAAATTTGTTATTTACGATGGAAGGTTTTAATGAGAACAGGATTTTGCACGTTTGCCATCATTATAAGTTACAATAGGTATAATACAAAGTTTTGAGGATTGGAATCTATCCTCTTCGTCAGGTGGGATAAGGTATTAATACCAACAAAAAAAGAATGGGAAAAAGGTAAAGAGTCCAGTCTAGCGATGTCACTGCACAGAATGCAAGTCCCTGACAAAAGTCAACAAGTATGACAATCAAAAGCACACCTAACACCGGTTCACGCTCATTCTTCGGCACCGCTTCGTGTCATCGGAAACATTGAGACAGAAAAGCGATAGTCACGAGAGGGAACGGTTAAAGTCAATCCACTTCTGGTCCTATGTTTTGGTCCTAGACGTCTGTGTTGGTGAGTGTCTGAACTATGTACGTTGAAGTTTGTTTGGTTGGAATAACATTTTTAAGTTTCCTAGTTAGTTCTTTTTTTAACATTGGTACCCAAAGTAGTCTAACCTTAACCGAAGGGTGACTTAGCCGTTGGTCTGCTAATTTTATGAAGTCTCAATAAGTGCAGAGAATTTATAAATATAAATAGTAAAATGATATATTAGAGAATGAAATGTAAAACTCGGCATTAGAGTATTAAAGCTTCGAAACATTAAAATTCATTGGAAAATATGTACATATAATTACGTAAACAGTGTAACTAATTAGATTTTCTTTAAGTTAAAAATATTTTTAAGACTTTACTTTTGGAAAAGGATTAATGCAACATATATTGTCTTATTCATTATTTTTGTTTTACGTAAATAAAAACTCCTATTGTATTTCCAGGCAGTTGAGTCAGTTACTCAGTATCAAGTAAGAGCTGTATCCACCAACAATAAGGAACGGTACAGCGCGGAGTGTGACTCCCTCCCACAAAGGAACCAATCTGCGGGAGTAGTGGAGAGTCATCTCGCTTTGTGGCGAAAACACTTGGAAACCTGACAACGTCGCCCTTAAACATATTCCTAGATATTTTCTACGATATATCATCCTACCCACTCACCAAAAAAATATATTAATAGTTATCTACCATTATATTTACTATTCACTATTCATATCTAGCAAAACAGAACACAGATTTTATTAAATTATGAGTAGAGTTACAAATTTTAAAATATTTTTGGGCTATAAACTACTTATTAGCCGAATAAAACCGTGTAAATTTAACCTTTGTGCTCGTACTTAGTAAGCAAACTTTTTCTACTTTAAATTAATAAAATTAATGCTAGTGTCACATGTATTTTTTAATCTATCTAAGATTAGAAATAACAATTATTGATAGTCATGTACAACAACAACAAAATTTTGAGTTTCTTGTTTCAATGATTATAGTTTTATGAACAAGAAGCATTTAATTATTAAAAATATTGTAACAGAAAAATAGTTTGATAGACTTTAACGAATAAAAATTCATTGATATCGTTTTAGTTTATGTATTTTTATCACAGATTGTAATATTTCTTCCAGAGTTTATGCAAGGGTGCTTATGGTGAAGGCTGGGGGCTAATACCAATATAAAAAAAGACCTCCGGGTTTGTTTTAATCAAAATTGTTATCAGTGAATAGTTTCCCATTATTAGACAACGTTTACTTTCAATTTAGGCAACCGTAAAAGCAACTCCTTTGAGCCTTTTGGCAAAAATAGTAATGAATCTTAGCGTGGTTTATTTTGCATCGTGTTATTTACAAACCCCGCTGTCTTTGTTTACCATGAAAGAAGAATAATTTTGTTGAAGTCACCTATTCCCGACATTACGTGGCATAAAGTTCACAGGCAGTCTCGGGAGTGACAGTACTCATCTGAGGTCTTTCTCCCTTTATTTATACATTCTGATGTCCTTCCTTCTTGCCTATTTTACTTATGTTTGAAACATATATTATTAAAATTCTATAGAGTGGGGACTCTATTGAGTGACTATCTGTATTTACTTATACTGATTACTCTAGTGTTTATTGCCGAAGGTTTAGCTAAAATTAGTCCATTTTTCTTAACTTCCTTGTCCGTATACTGACTGCGGGAGACATCACAGTGTTCTGAATGCTTAAGATCACAAAGAATAACACGCAGAGATACCTTCTAACCTATGCTTTTCATTTCCAAATTTTTAAAAAGTACATGAAATTGCATTGTGTTAATCAGTATTATGTTGTATAAAATTGTGTTTTACTCATTTACAAAATTTAACTCATTTAATTTTAACACTCCAATGACGAACAACCTGTTGTGATCCGAATATCATTAATTACTTGAACAAGTTATAATTTCTTTGCCAAAAAATTTTATAAAAATTTCCTGTGCACAAAATGTTTGAAACATGTTACAAAAACATTCTTTTATCCTCAACAAATATACTGAACATAAATTATAAAAAAATAGTCGTATTAATGATAGTTATCCATTATTTTCAGCTTTAAGCTATTTAAATATATCTTGGAGGAATTACGACCGTTTTTCCCGATGAGGTACAGTTTAAAAACCATATAAAGCAGTTTTAAATAGTATTGCTGTTACATTCGGTCGTCATCAATACAGAAATTCATCGTAATTCAATCAATAATTATATTTATAATAATATCTTTAGATTGTACTATTGTATATGAATGAATATATATGATACTTTGCTGGCCACAACAACCCTATGTAAAATTATTTCTTATTTTTCGATGTACAATAACTAAATGTCTGGTTGTAGGTGAATTAAGCAAGATACGGCATTTATTACTTATATTGATCTGCATAGTTATAAAGTTTGACTGATTAGTTAATGAACACTGTAGATTCCTTTAGTTTATAATTTATTTAAAAAAATAAATAAACAGAAGGATAACTATAGAAACTTAAAAATAATAATTGTAACAAACTAATAGTTCCAAAGCTTTGGGACAAATATACAGTAGTATTTGTCAAATCGTACATAGAGAAAATAATACGATAATACAAAACAATTTTTTTTCCAAATAAAAAAATGTGATTCCCAATTAGCTAAACATTTTACTTGTATACTTTAGCTACAACATTAATTGTATTAAATTGTATTACACTTAATTTTAACTCTATTGCTATGTAATTGTTGTAAACATTGTGAGGTATCATGTATCATACCCTATGTAGGTGTTGGTAGACACAGTATGGACAATATTGTGACGGGAACAGAGAGTTAACCAAGTACGGGAACAGGGGGCGGAAATGGAGTGGAAGATGTTATGCGGTCTGATGTCAGCCTGAAAGTTTCCTCCTGTAGAGCCACTCAACTGCCGCACCTCTAATACTTCACTGTAGGTTAAACGGCAGATTTATAAATGGACTAGCGTTGGAATACCATAAATATTTTATTTTTAAAATAATATGATCTCATTATTTTATAATTGTACTGTGTTTTATTAACTTATGTTCATTTTTGTTTTTTATTTCCAATATCATTTTCTCACACTTATCTTAATTTCACAAGATAAATAAAAGTATGTAAGAGCCTCGTACGTGAATATATAAATATTTTGCTTAGATCTGTTAGTAAAGGTAAAAAATAATAATCTTAACGAAATATTTTGTGCTTAATCGAATTTGATTACATTCAAGCTCAATCTATTCTATTAGGGTCTTGTAGTATTTTATACACAGGTTATTATGGAACTAAGGTTTTTTTATTATTAATTTCAAGATTATTGGGTTAAATTGACCTTTTATTGTAATTTGATTATAAAATTAAGATTACATTTCCTATATTTAGAGATAATATGATATAATTATTATATTACATCATATTAGTTTAGAGCTTACTTCATAAATACTTCTTGTTTACCATATTTAGTATCCCCAGCAATTTTTTTAAATTTTTAGTTTTATCGATGCTATTGTTTATATTTTATATTTGGCAACTAAGGAAAGAGGACAGATTTAATGCTAATCGTTAGATATCTTTATTGATGCGTTTCATGATGGCAATAACCGTAATCTTGTAGTTACAAGTTTATATACACAAACAATGGATTATTTATGATTGTTATCTTAGATTCTTTGCTGATGTTAGTCCTTTTTATATAGTTTACTTACTGTTTTTTCTTTATGGTATTTAATTTGTTATTGTTATTTCTTATTTAAATAGCTCTCATTAGGCTCTCCTATTGCTATACAGTGTTTACTAGCCTTACAATTTCCAGTCTTGTACAGTTGTTACCTGTGTTGTTTGCTGGTCATGCCTCCTTGTTGTATGTTACTGTTTACTCTCTGTCTTATTAGCTCCTAAGAAAACTTTAGTACATCTTTTCCATAATTATTTTTTGTTACTTTTGTATAAAATTGGCGATCGCCGTTGAAATAAATAAATAAATAAACACTAACATACAATTGTCTTAATCAACCTAGTGGTGTTGTTTTGCCTACGCTTTAGTTCATTTTATTATTTATTAACAATATGAAAAGTTTCAAGAAATGCGTATGCAGATGAGTATTTTTCCTGTTATTTGATAAAATAATATTAACAGCAATGTCATAATACTATTTTATACATCAATCTCAATTTTTACTTTGGAGCGTTAAAGGAAAAAGGTGCATAATATTTGGAATTAAATACATTGTGGAAACAGATTCTTGAAACTTATGTAAAGAAATAAATTAGAAATAGTATTTTGAAATTTAAGTTTTGCAATTTGTTTTGTTTACACCGCTTTGGGAAATCACTAACACAAATCAAATCATGTAAAATTTTTCTCTAGCTAGGTTAGGTATCTCAGTAAAGAAATACGTTGAAAGAAAACTTCACGCCCAGAATTCACTTCTGTGCTTGAGTAAAAGGAGTGAGCCATAATCTTGATTGTTTTAAACTTCATCTGTGACGGCCCATTAAGAAAGCCCCTGACCATTTGACACTGTGAGGTCAATATTATTATTGACCAGTGAAGTACTACAGCATTTATATTTTAGTATTACCAACCAACGATTCTTCATTGTTCCTAACAGTAAAATGTAAGTACTATTACTTACAAAATATCTACCGTCACCTAAATTATTAAAAGGAAATAAGGAACAGTGATTATTATATATTTAATTAGTATGATATAAGTCCAAGTAATAGTTGCTCGGAATATTCTAGTTGATCTCAACTGAGTTGTTAAGCGGAAGTAGCCCGATACCCGTGGCAGCTTTAGCTGCAGCTGGCTGAGGAATTTGCTGATTCTGCTGACTCCAGCCTGTGTCTGGCCAAGTTGTGTCGTTTCTAGACTCTGTTACGCCCAAGTAAATCGTTTGGGAGCAGCACCGTACGGAGTCTAGTCCGCCATTTTAACAAAAATTTGTAGCGAAAAGGTATGTGCGTGGAGTGAGTTGATCGCCGGTACTCGAACGTAACGCGTCGCTCCGTGTTTGCCCTTCCCTCTAAAATCTTAAATTTTTAACCTACTGTTTCGCTGATGAGTGATTAATATATTTTAAAATTACAGTTTAGGGAATAGTAGTAGTATTGTAGTAATTATTAATGTGAAAGATTAAATTAAAATCAGATTTTTGCGGCCAACTAGTTTTCTGATTATCTAATTCCCAAGTCCCGTCTCGTCCGTTACACATCAACCACTGATCAATTCGATTATTCCAGTTCACACGTTGATCGGTGAATGGTTACGCTTTAACCAATCACGTTAAGGATAAATCCTCTCGATACGCCTGCATAGCTTTCCTAGTGTAGGTTTAACGTTGATAATCTACAGAGGTGAAAGGCTACTATTGGCTAAGATTATTATGTCCGGAAGCTTCCATTGGATGAAAGTACACGAAGATGATTCACTGCTTATAAATGGATCCCTCTGAAATCCTGGTGCGCTGAGTGTAGCAACCTCTAGATGCTAAGCTTAACAGATGTCAGAAGCACTCATTGTTTAGTAAGCTCTATTAGTGCTGACCTACTAATGACTTTATCAGTAGAAAATCCAGTTAATATAATAATTTTCTAAAAGAATTGTACTAATATCGTACAATTAAAAAACAGGAGTAATTTAACATAACAAATATACTTAGTTACTGTAAACTAAAATGTGAACATAATATATGATGACGATTTATATTTTAATGATGTGATAATTAATTGAGCAAATTGAGCACGAGTTGGGTGACCGTTATCAAACTCTGAAGAATATAAAAGGAATATTAACATAAATATGAATAGAAATATATTTAGATGAATAGATTATTCACTTTCATTTGCATCGTACCTATTAAAAAACAAGAGCAATATAAGGTTTTTGAAAATAATTTATTCTTTGAAGATGTTCATTCAGTGTAAAAATTCCTAATAACACCAATAAAGTATCAAGTGTTTTATCTTTTAGTTAAATCAAGTTTCAAGAGTTAAACTGTATACCACAATAAAATATAACAAATCAGTGTGATGGGTGCATGCCTCTGTGTTAAGTTGTGATTATCAAGAAGATTGCTTTTGCTATATTACTTGAGATATTATGTACTTGATTAATTGACGTGCAATAATATTGTTGCCTTCACACAAAAAAGCTATGGTCGGAAGGTTTGATTATATTTTAATGTTGAATTTTACTCCGGTTCACCTCCCTTTTATTGCCTCGTCTGGTATCTTACGCTGAGACAGTGTATCCTGATGTCATGAGTCATGTTCGACTAAAATTGGTTGCTCCACTATGCTAAGAGATCGCATGATAAATATCTCAATTGTTTCATAAATAACTCAACTGTGCACCGGATGAGGTAATTATATAGGATGCTACTTTACCCATTTTATCACACCTTGTGTGTAATATAATGGTTTGTTTTTGAGCTTCTTCGTCGCTGACTTTCTTTCGATCTCTTCAGAGGAATGTGACTCCTAATGCCAGGAGTCAACTAATAGACAGTGTCAGATAGCAAAGGCTGCAATAAAAGAAAGGTGAACAGGAGCTAATTTCAACATTCAAATTATTGATACGTTTTTGTTTGTAACAACGAAGAGTTATCGTGGATACTACCTCAGCTAATTTGATAGTTGTGCTGTAATTCTAGGCCGAGCAAAGAGACACGTAAGGAGAAGAAACTAGCTTACGCCTGGACCTATGACTGTTCGGAAGACTGTTCACCAGGATTGCACTCATCCTATACTCAGAACCCCGGATGATTTGGGTGTTCTATTATAATAAAAATATTTGAGTAATGGCCTTTCCGTTATAAATTAGATTGTAAAGTATTGTAATTGTTCGCTTCGTTTCAGGACTGTCAATCTAACAACAGTTGTGACAATACGTTTTTGGATTGTTTAGTTTAATTTATCGTTCATTTTAGAGCACGTATTCAGAATATGCAGCTATAAAAATAGCTATAAATATTTAAATACAATTTAATTCAGCTAACCATCTTTATATGTAATACCATGCCTTGCTCTTGTCCAGTGTCTATGTAAAAAATGACGACTGTTGTGCATTCAGTTGAGAATTTAACTGCATCAACCTTTCAATTCTCACTTTTTTAATTCAGTGGATAGTGTTATTCAGTTCCACTATGAACGGTTTTGAAATAAAGCTTATCATTTTCGTTCTTTTTAACCGAGAAACTCATGGTACAAAGCAAAGGTGATGTATCTTTTAATTGCGTAAAAAAACTAATCAGTTTCCCAATCTACATGAAAACACTAGATTTTTTTCCTTTTTTCCGTACCAAAAACAAACAAGGAAAAAGTTTAAACTTAAAGGCTTGACACAAAAGGCCTTTTTACCTCACTCTTGCAACGCGAATGAGAACAGCTGGTTTAAAGGGATGGTATTTTGTAATTTTATAGCATAGAACAGGAAGATGATTGGTTATTACGTATACAGGTTACGTCAACCAACTTGCGTTTACAATGGCCTCCGTTTAGCAGGGTTAATTCAGCCAAGCTCTCCAAGGGAAAGTTTAGTAATGATTTGCGTCTGATGTTACGTTGTAGCTGTATGTATCTACATCATGTTTCATATTCTGTTAAAAATTTGTTATTTACGATGGAAGGTTTTAATGAGAACAGGATTTTGCACGTTTGCCATCATTATAAGTTACAATAGGTATAATACAAAGTTTTGAGGATTGGAATCTATCCTCTTCGTCAGGTGGGATAAGGTATTAATACCAACAAAAAAAGAATGGGAAAAAGGTAAAGAGTCCAGTCTAGCAATGTCACTGCACAGAATGCAAGTCCCTGACAAAAGTCAACAAGTATGACAATCAAAAGCACACCTAACACCGGTTCACGCTCATTCTTCGGCACCGCTTCGTGTCATCGGAAACATTGAGACAGAAAAGCGATAGTCACGAGAGGGAACGGTTAAAGTCAATCCACTTCTGGTCCTATGTTTTGGTCCTAGACGTCTGTGTTGGTGAGTGTCTGAACTATGTACGTTGAAGTTTGTTTGGTTGGAATAACATTTTTAAGTTTCCTAGTTAGTTCTTTTTTTAACATTGGTACCCAAAGTAGTCTAACCTTAACCGAAGGGTGACTTAGCCGTTGGTCTGCTAATTTTATGAAGTCTCAATAAGTTTGTGTTTGAAAAAATCTCATTGCGGTGTATTATGTTTGCTATATAAAATTTCATGTTATGATTTTCAAACCAGCAATGTTGACATATTTTAGACCTTCCCAATATAAATTTTCAGAATTTTCCTTGTGTTCTTGAAGTTCAATTTTCCTTGTGTCTAGTACAGCAGTAGCGTTTCCTTTGTCAGATGTAAGAATTTCATTGTATGAACTTTCCAAAGGATTGATACAACCATGAGTTCTTTTTTAAGATTGGCCTTTGTGGGAGGAACGTTTTTGAATAAGAAACTGGCCTCACAGCGACATCGGTCACCCTTTTCCTCAGATAGCAGGGAAACAGCCAAATCGATATCATTTACGAAATCCAAATCTTTCACAGACGTATACGCCTCGGAATAATTTTAAATATTAAATAGAACAGCAGTTTCTGTCGGACTTTCTACGCTAGATGAGAATCTTTTGACATTTATGCATTTCTGGCATTCTTGTGTTTGTTTTTGACAGAGAAATGTGGTGTTAGTCTGAGTTGCTCAAGTTTAGAGATGCTCTTTTCCTCATCTCAATCTAACATTTTTTACATTATTTTTAATGCTGTGAAGGATGTCAGTAAATTTGCTGACAATTAAATTTGTAAGGATATTTGTTTTAACTTCAATACTAGTTTGGAAGATATTTTTTCCCCAATTATAAAGAAAATTATACGGGAATTTCGTATTTGTAAGCAACTATTTTTTTAAATGAGGGTTTAGACATATAATAGATAATTTTTCTGGTTTTCTTGCTTTAAAACGGATCTTTGGGAGAAACCTCCTTAGGCATTAGATTTATATCCCTACATTTACGTAAAAAGGTCAAATTTTTGGAATGATTAGTTTCATTGAAAGCAAGTTTTCACATACCGGTACCATATATGTCTACTGCTTATACACATATTTTTTTAATACACACTCATGCAAACATATCGGCCTGTTATGGAATGTTGGCCGAGGAAATATGAAATTATATATAGTACAGGAGTGTAATATAATGTATCATTGTTTTCCTTCAAGTGAACCATACTTGTGATAATAAAGAAACAATATTAATACTTATACAAATTTTATGCCGTCAAAACACCTTTAATGTTTCTAAGATCATACGGTTTTGTAGACATGTGTCTTAAATATAAAACAAAACATATATCATAAAACAACATTGGTTGTTTACATATAATTTTGCAATACAGTGTCTGGCTAAAATACTCAATCCCTACCCATCTTGCTTAATATTCCTTTAAGTTTTCCATTAGAAAGCCTTTTTCTTCCAGGCCTACTAATATTTTTTAATATTTATTTAAAACTCATAAATACTGGTATTTTAGAGCTTAATACTTTAATTTGCCCATATATATATATATATATATATATATATATATATATATATATATTTATATACATAATTTTTTCACAGATATTACTAGAAATGTATTATAATTGTAAATTTTAAATTAATATTTTGGCCTTCTAACGATGCTATCTTTTATTTCCGTGTAGTGTTATCCATGTCAATTTGATAAAACATATCAGAAAAGGTACAGAAGTTTCCCATGTATATATGAGATTCAGAGATGTTTTTAAATAATAATTTATATAAATAATATTTGGTACTTGTATGCAGTTTTATTTTAAAAGAATGTTAAGCATAAATAGTGAAGAATATTTAAACCTAAATTTATATTTAACATAATAAATAATGAAAACGATGTATTATTATGCTTCAATAAAACACGGAATAAGAGACACTTCATACAGTGATCCAGTGTATTTTACAGATAACATATTCTGTAGTGTGTTCAAGTTCAAGAGTGGCTGTTATGAGTGGAAATTTGAAGCAAGCTGTGTGTGGCTTGTTACCACCGGAGAACCTAGTGTCGACAATCCAGTGAGCTCTACATCCCATGAAATTAATCTCATTTATTTTTTTATTTTATCCACGCTGAAATTTTGTACGTTTTAAGTTAACCTCGCTTAAGAACGTAATGTCCTTCCAAACAACTGGGACAAGAATGACAATTCCTTTTTAAATTACTTAGAATGTCTGCGATAGGATATGATCACTGGAAGATATTCAACTCCACATATATGTATTTTATTAAGGGGAGGCGGTACCCCTATCTTTGTAATGTTAACATAGGTACCATTATCTCAGAAACTAATGACCAATCAACCTAAATTTTTTTATACAACATATATAGGTATTTAAGCAACTACTGAGTTTTTTTGGTGCTTGTATCTTAAAAAATAAATTTTTTATGATTTTTTTTTCAAAACCCATATTGAAATATCAAACTTGGAATTTAGAATATTTTTTTTAGGTACCTAATTATAATAGGAGGCATCTCAAAAAAAACTCAGTAGGTGCCAAAATACCTATATAAATGTGTGTAAAAGTTTCAAGTTGATTGTCCAAGTAGTTTCTGAGAAACGTGTACCTTTGTGTGCAAAAACTGTAAAAAAGTAAATTTGCGGGAAATCGCAAAAAAACGAATATAATGACCTATTTAGCTATGTTATATAATATTTTTACCTATATATGATATGTAATTGGTTTTTTATAATTAAATGTGATCTTTATATTAATAGAATAGGCTATATATGCTTTTAATATTTAGAATTATCTATATTGGAAAATTTGTATATCAAAAGTAACGCGATGCGGGTTAGGCTCCTATAGTCATAACGGAGTGAAAGATAATACAAAAAAAATTAATTAGGCTATATTATTTCAAACATTTTTGAGTTTAGAATACATTTATAAGAGAAATAACAGAGAAAATTATGAAATAGAACTTATACCCAGCCACAAATAGAGAGTAAACAATAACAAAATTATAGAAAAAAAACAATGCAATTTATTTACCGTAGCATTAGTGCATTCCTGGATCATATGCAGGCTCCTCTTCAAAATCCTCCTCAATCCTTCTTTTTAAATTCCTGGTTTGTCTCCTTGCTTGTCTTTGAAAGTCACTTATCGCACAATTTGCTCGTCGCACTCGCTCGTAGTCAAAACTTTTCATTGCGTCAATTGTCCTCTTGCAAGGTTCAATGCCTACTGCTCTAAGCATTTTGCATTTTGCTATGTTGCCATCATTAAAAGTAGAAATAGCATCATAAGCACCAAACTCAAGTGTGTTCAATGTCACAAAATCTTTTTTTGGCACTCTAGACCAGATGACATTATTGATGCTTTCATTGACATTCTGCGTCTTTACCGTGTAAACATTTTCGAAGAAGGTCAGGATTTGCTAAAGCCTGAAAGATTGGTTTCAAGGCTAACATTATAGCTGAAGGAATGCTGTTCTTATGAGAATATGGCTCTTTAGTGTGCTTTGCCTTGTTGTATTTACACCATGTATTTTCTCCTGACGGGCAAAGGCCATGCTGAAGGATTGTCGTCCGTTCGAAAGTTTATGAAAATATATGGCCCAAACCGCTGCCTTCATGTTCTGTAGGTTATCAGTATTTTTCCTAATAGCATTTTCCATAATAGGTTTGCAATTGATCAATTATGCCATCTGTTAGTCTATTCTTTCCACCTAGTTTGCCCGCCATCAGAAAGTGTTACGCCTTTTGAGTCTTCTTTTTAGTTTCCTTAGCCTAGAGACCCCATTCTCTTTTGAATATGGCCTATACACTCCAGTTTCTGTATTTCCACTTCACCATAAGGTTTACTGTCTGCAATAGTTTTGAAACTATTTGTATCTCCATCACCTAAATACTCTAAGTACCTAACATTATACTTATTTACTGATCGGTGAAAAATAGCTAAGGCTCCAGCTGACTCCATACCTCCGCTCGAGCCTTGATAATTTGCCGAACAAATAGCCTCATGTTGTTGTTTGTCCAAACAATTACAAAATTTAGATAACACTTCTATGTCCATAACTTTTCCTGTGTCAACACTTGTACAAGTAACAATTCCGTTTAGAGAGCTAAAGCACACGCCGTTGCCAAGTGCCATCAATACCTACTTTTAAGTCGCGTTCGTTCTTACCTAAGGTTTTATTTTCCTCAACAGCCTCATCCACAGCAGTTTTCATGGATTCATCCATTACCTGTTTAGCCTTGTCTTTTTAAAAATTTATTATATCGAAACGGTTTTGTTGGAGGTTGCGGAAGATTCATTACGCCACATAACATTTTGCCTGCATGCCATACCTTTCCCGATAGACCTCAGTCCATACACTAGTCTAATATTTACATCAAATAGAGTCTTTTTTTCTAAATTAATATTCCTAGAACTATTAAATTTATGTACATATTTACAATGGCAACAATAAATCTCCATCTCAAAAGCCAGGCCAAAATGTTGAGCAGCAACGCACTTGTAAACCACTTTTCTTGCAATTTTTACAAAGTGATGAACTAAAAAGTTGATCTGATAAAATTTGCATGTTAATAATTTCATTGTCATAGTTTTCATCACAATTAAACATCTCATACTTATCTATGTTTATTTTCTTTGAAGAGCTTGACTGAGATTGTGTTGACATTTCAGGCCTAGGGGTAGACTCATCTTTTGGACATCTCATTAGGGTTAGGACTGGCTGGTTTTCTTTTCCTACCACCAACTCCTTTACGGGGTTTAGCATAACTACTTTTAACACGAGGCATATTTATTACATAAACAATCTTGTTAGCAATAATAAATATAAATTACTAACTAACACTCACTATATCACTTCACAAAGCACCAAAACACTAAGCAAAACAATAAACAAAACAGTATAAAGTCAGAAGCAGAACTCAAAGCTGATGAAATAGAAGTTAGTTCAGGCCTGCCAACACAACAAAAGCAAATTATAGCACACAAAAATAAAAGGTCATTTGTATAATAGTACATGTGTGAATAAACGCAAGCGCTGTCACAAATTTCTTCCTGAAACATGATGTAAGCATATTTTAAAACTTTTTTTCTGTAGGTTTTACAATTTTCAAATATACATGTATTATATATCATTGTGTGCAGAAAAAGCCGCTTAACATTTTAAAAAAATAAAAAAAAATGTGAAAAAAATATTTTTCTGGGGTACCGCCTCCCCTTAAGTGAAATTTAACCAAACATTTTGAAGTATTTCGTACCTTCTATCGCTACCTTTTAGTTCGTACCTTTTAGCTTTGTACAGTACACTGTATATCCTTGTTTTCAAACTTGCTTTCTTTCTTAAACATAAGAAGATTAAATTATTTGGATAAACATCATCAATATATTTTATCTCTACAATAAGACGGAACCACTTCCACCTTCAGGTTCTCTTCAATAATAAAGTACATTGTGTGACTTGTGCACTTGTTTATGACTCGACTATCAATTACACTAGGCTTTGCAAACGGTTATCTGTCATGTGACGGATGTATGTACGAGCTATTCGTATCCTTTTTAAATGCCAAAATACATACTCCTGAAAATTACTAGTCATCAATATCATATGTTCTAATATAGTAATCCAAATCAGAATAAGCATAATTTAAAACAGTAATATTTTGGTGGCTCTAGAGTCAGAGTAAGAAACCGTTTATATATTACAAATAAATACACAGAATGATTTATCTGTAATATCATATAATAATGAAATGAATAGCTTCAAAAATTTCAAAAAACATTTAACTAATTTTATACCACAGCTGAACTACATAAGCCCGTAGTAATTTTGTTTAAGGCACATATGATGATGTAATGGAAAATTTTGAGTCAAAAGTAAAAGTATGTTAAGTATTTAGTATATCATTGCTTACTGTTAAAAGTTTACTTAAGGTAACACTGACTGTTATTTAAGTTTTAGTGGTGAAAAGGCTTTTTGCTACAAAACAATGAAACTTTTTGGCACTATTAAAATATTTCTACATATCGTAAGTTTAATTCTTCCGTTTAAGCTAATCCCCGTTCACTATATGAGTTCAACCCTGCAAAGTAAATTTGTAGACACATTAGTCGAAATCGTAATTAAGTGAAAAAGTGTCTATTTCCAGCAAATTTTTATCTACTTCTGGTCTTAAGTATTTCAGGTACTAATAGCGTTTGTATTGTTGACCTGATAAATAAAAAAATACTTAACTTAGGAATATTCTACGGGGTAAAAGTTACTACTTCTTCAGGTCAATGTAAACTACTTCAGATATATTGTATTTCTTGCAACGTTAGAGTGTTGAGTGTTCATTATAAATGTGTGTCAAATTCCTGTTCTTAGCAGGACGACAATAACAAATAATATGCACTATCAATATGGGTTGCAAATTTATTTCAGCACCATATAGTTAGTTCATTTCACGAACAGTCTTTATTATATTTGTTTAGAGCTTACGCCATGTTTATTTCCACTACATGTTTTTAATCCACCTCCTGGTTGAAAATTTTGGAGTTAAAATTGCTGGAAATGTGTAGTTTAAAAACAAGAACATGGTGTTAATAAGTGTTTCAACCTTTTTAAGACTCATGTGTGAGGTTGTTCTTTATATAATTATGTTTGCTGTCATTTGTAAATCATGAAGCATATGTGTGATATAATTAATCTTTCTTTGACAAGGGAAGTTATAAAACATAATATAGTTACTTTAGGGGTCCTAACTATATTCTCGCCACGATGAGTAATTAATCTGCAAAAAATATATTTTTATGTTGAGAGCATGAGGCATACATGTGCGTAATTTCAACTTTCCGTAATATGAACATTTTGGGAAATAGTGATGAGCAAGTAAATGAGTGAGTGCTTTGCATTCTATAAGTAGAGATTTTCAATGACTAGAGGCTCACTGAGCTTTAATTTTTTACTCTTAATTTTGTGACAGAGCAAATGGTTAATTAAATAATCACTTCACGATCGTTTCGTTTTGTTCCTTTAGCTACTCTAGTTACGCCATCATGCAATGTAAAAAAATAACCAATTTCTATTATCTAAAATAAATTATTTCGTCATTGTGGCCATTTATAAAATATAAGAAATAAAATTTACGTTATAACTCTGAGCAATGCAAGTAATAAAACAATCTTCACAAACTTTTGCATTTATAAAATTATTGAAATAAGTGTTATTGAATACAAGTATCAATAACTTTATTAAGAGGCACTGTGTGTATTATTCCCAAGCACTCTATAAAACCCATTGTGATGAGCTGAAATGTACGCCAGTTGTTATAATGGATTGTTGAATGGAGAACTGAAGCTGGTTGTGAGTGGCTTGTTAGCACTGGAGAACTGAGTCTGAACAATCCAATCATCTCTACTTCCTGATCACATTTATTGTTATTGACACTTTCATTATTGTCACTTCTGATATATTGAGCATTATTACAAGACAATACAATAAAGTGTTGTGTTCTGTTACAAAAGTGTCCCTCTCTTTTTGGTTTTAAAGCATTTTATGTAATGTTATTTAATGTACTAGATATAGCCTGTTTATAATCATTAATGCGCTTGTAAATTATTTATCACACCTATTTATCGTCGTTAGCTAATTTGGAGCAATATTTAAAATATAATATTTTAGTCACCTCATATGTGCCCTTACAATTGACGTGGCATTCATCGTCATAATTAGTTCAGCATTGAAAAACAGCCTTCAATTTTTTAGGAAGTTCATTGCGGCTTCCTGCATTTATTATTGTTCCAAACTTTCGTAGTAAATATAATAATTTAATTTAATATATCTCACAATGTATTACTCGTATCAGTCAAATGATTTGACAGAAAATATTAGTTTAGAGATACTATATACTGATATGTTCCATAACCAAAAATAACACTCGTTTGTAAATGGTGTAAGTACATTAAATGTATTATAATTTTACATGGAGTGTTTCTGATTGTAATGATTGTCATGGAAAGAAGTATGCACTGATGCAATACTGTGCGTGTGTTTCCATTATTTCGAACCTTAAAGTTTATAATATTCACGTCAGCATTTCTGAACATACATTATTTATTAATACATTTCCTTTACTAAGATATCGCATTACTATAAGGTTATTGAATCACCACATTTAGGGGTACCAAAAAATGTTAGCTAACGTAACGTGTTTATTTACGCCACACTGTGTTTAATAATACGTATATAGATGAACAGTAACAAATTTTCTACTGCCATCAATGTATTATATAAGTTATAGCAATCATAAAAATGTATTGCAGTTATTAAAATAAAGTTTGGTGCTGCATTTGTATGCTCCGATATATAAAAGCCCTTCAAATTCTAAACCCTAGCAGGACTCAAAATTCTACCACAATCTAAAGTTCATATAAACGTTTATTTTAACGACGTGACCATAATATTCTAAATATACAAATTAAGATAATTTAAAGAAAATAGAACGTATTCTTTGTGTGCTTCTCAGTCCCAATCTATATGAATGTTCTTTATTTATGAATACTGTAAAAGTATATAAAATAACATGGTTTTAAAGTTTTATATAAATAAAATTGTAACATATGTTTAACTACACGAAGTATTAAATTTTTAATCTTATAAAAAACTGTATTTAAGATATAAATCTTTAGCATGCGTTTAAATAAAATATTTTAAATTTGTATGACACAAATAATAAAACATTAAAGCAACTTCCATGTAATACGATGTTGCATAAATGTTTGTTTTAATCGGACGTCGTTAACATTAGCGGTAATCTTTAATAGCGTTAAGTGGAATTCATGAGGAACTCAGGACTATCCATGCCGATCTTTTGAAGCCAAAAAGTGACCAGCACCTGAAGCCGCTAACAGTCTTGTTCTCTAGTTCCTTTACTACAGAGGTTGTGTCTAGACAGTGTTTTGGCATATAACAGGAAGCATTTGTAAGATTAAGAGACAGTTTATTGACACGGACCTGGACGTCCACACTCGCAACGTTCCTGGTGGGGTAACTGTGGCGATAAGGGTAAGGACATCTATATTATGAGAGTAGGTGTAGACGATTACAGTACTTATATGCAATTTCATAACTTATTGTAACTCTATTAGTCTTGCTAAATAACAGAATAGAATAATATTGTAATTGTTTATTAGAGCTACTATGATTATGATTTTTAATATTATTTATTGCATATAATTTGGGTTTTTAGGTCCCTACCCATTATGTAATGATACTATACTGTAAAACGGATAATACATATGATTATGTTATCTAATTATATTTTTAAATTTTGCCACTTAATGAAATATATATATATATATATATATATATATATATATATATATTAGAATATTATATATAGAATTAGTTATTGACACTTCTTATAAAATGATGTTCGTTAAGTGTTATGTAATTTTTGTCAAAAATATTTTTCCCCAACTCCTTGTAATCATCCTTAATTGGATGTGAAGAAATTATTTAAAATTAATTTGTACGTTCAGTGCTTATTTGTCTTATATCCAACATACAATATGCGCGTGCTGAACAACAAAAATGTGCCTAGTCTTATTAAAGGAGCAGTATAACAATATTCCAGTGCCATAAAGGCCGCGATGTCAAAGCATGTGACCTTACTGTAGCACTAGTTGGGCTCAGCACTTTTCAACCCCGTCACACTTTACTGCCTGGCCGATTGTGATGATCCATTAAACCTCGGGCTCTCACAACCATGAATGGGAAAACGTACAGCGTCATATTTCGGAGGAGCCCTATATGGGAGAATATAACGATCTCATTATTGTCATAGCATAGAGATATTTTATGTTTCATGGCATCATTCGGTAGCTTGTATATTCCGGTTTCATTATATTTTTCCATTTAATAGTTTATTCTGAAAGTTATATCTTAAATACACGTTCGAAAATACACGACCTATACACAAGTTCAATGTGCCTTTCATTCGATGAAATGTAAATATTTATTCATTTGTGATATTGCCTCATGATAGAATAATTTTTCCGAAAAGCCTTGCAATAGAAAAATAATTAATGGAGAATTTTTAATTATTTACCAGTTATAGTACTACTGTTTACTAAAACCAAAGTCATAAACCACGACGTATTCTATGTTTTATTTAGCATTAAATAATTATATAATAATTTTAAAATCAATAAAAACAATAAAAAACCATTTATTAGAACCTAATAGTATAATACTGTGATAACAGCAGTAGTATATAATGGTATTATCATAAGTTTTACCTTTTTATACAGTTTTAGTAACTTAATTTCCGAAGTATAAATCTCGAATAGTTATCTTTAATTCAATTATAAGACCGAATGGCCTAATTCCCTGTTATGACGGAACTTAACGAAAATTGTATTCCTTCTTTGGCGTAGTAGTAATAATGTGATGTCAACGAAGTGGCAATCACTGTCGTTGAAAGGTAAAAGCATTACATTTCCCTTTGCGACTGAAACTGAAACGTTTTGTTTACATCCAAAAATAAAAAATGTAGTAGTGGAACATGGAAGTGTATTTTTTAATACAAAAAATACGTCATCTACACACTGTGTTTAAATATAAAATCAAGACTTTTTTAACAAAACAATTTCAGCTATAGGTAACTTATAAATGGACGTATGTATGCATAATGGAACCAACCCACAATGATGTCTAACTGAGAAAAAGAGGTTAAAAGTTTAGCGTGGGGTCCCCATTCCCAGTAACAAAGAAATATATTCCAGATGTGTTTTAATAAACATATTAAAGGCTTTATTAAGTTGTTAAATAAAAATACCACAGCAAGAAATATATATTGGTTGATATATTAAGGAAATTGTTTGGTTGGTTCCCTTATGCTCTTAAATTCAAATAATATGATTTGAGCTTTTATAACACAAGGGAACCAATTGATACAAATGTCTGTTATTATCCTGCAATCTTGTTTAATCTAAATAATTAAAGGTTTAAAAATACACCTCATTTAAAAATAACTTTATTAAAAAATCTATTACTATAAAATTTACATAATATCTATTTGTATTATTTTTTAGTGTGTGGAAAACGTTATAACAATCAGTTACATCGTTGATGAAAGTTGGGATCTTTTTCATCTCTCATACGTCATCACTAGTATTTATTTTTATAGTAGAACAAATTAAAAAAACTAGAACATAATGCTATATTCACTTAATTGATATTTTCCTCAGCCTCTAGTTCAAAATCCAGATTCGCATTGAAACCATCAATATCATCTTGTACGTTGGTGTCAGAGGAAAAATTGTTTGTAAAATTTCCTTCGCATTCTGATGGGATTAAACTCATGATTGACTTGAGATCTTTTATAACTTAGGCAATGAAATCCCTTTTCCATTGGGCCATAGGAGTGGTAAATTTTCTGCTAATCGCAAGTAGCACGTATTAGCTCCTACCTTCTTCTTTTTCTTTATATTAATTTCTTGTTGCAGTCCACCTAGACTTGTCCTTACAAATATTGAGAAAGGTTTATCTTTAAAGATTTCAATTTCTCTGAACTTAAGCCATCCAACTTTTTATTCCATCTACATCTTCTTTCCTGTTTGTTATTTTCTTTCTAAATCTGATGTGCTAAAGAAGTCCTCTTTTTCCATTCTTGTTACAATTAAACTTGTTCTTTCTTCCTACAATTCTCCATCACACTTATGTAATCTGAATCTGTGTACATTCTCTGTTGTGTCTTCAAGTGGCACTCGACATCCCCAAACTCTGCGTCATTGGGAAGGTAAGAATGCCCTGGAATCATGTACCTTAAGACAATGTTTTCCAAGGTCGGGTGTAAGCTGAAGGACATGTTTGAGGAGGAGAACTATTTTTATGCTCCTGTTCTGCCCCCCACATGAATCGGACCACAAGGTCAATTCCTTAATCCCAGGACAATTTTCCAAAATATGCCTCTTCAAACAAGAGCCAACCTCTTGAGTACCTCGGCCAGCAGTATTCTCCAGCCAAACATTAAAATGACCTTTACCAGTTTTCCCCGAATGAATACCCAGATTATAAAGCATGATTTGTCGTTTATAGTAAATGACAATTTGTCGGCAGACGAGGTAATGGTTAGGGTTTTTTGAAGATCAAAAGACAGCGTTTGTTTTGATTCAACAGTTTTTGCCGTTTAGTAAGTCGTCCTTGAACTGAGCTCTTACTTCTTCGACTAATTTCAGATGAGCCTCATGTTTTATTTTAATTTCATCTCTCTCTATATCACTGGTAGTTGAATTTTCCAGGGCATGTAGTGTGTCACAGGGTACTGCAGGGTGTCTTTCTGAAGTGGTTTCCGTTTTAGGTTAAAATCTGCATAAAATATTTGATTATATTTTGATTGGGACACAGGATGCTCTACTTCAGCCTTGTACAAACTGTACATACGTGGCAATGTCATATCAGGGGGTAACCAGCATGATTCTGTTGTCGTTCTACAGTAGTGGGGGACTTGTATGCTGGAATTCTTTTAATGTGGTTTCGGACTTCTTCAATCCGTTTGTCTTCAATCTTGTTACTGCCACCAACATTTCCCCCTTTCATCTTTCACATTATCGTTTTTAAGCTTTTTTAAGAGCTGTATTAATTCTTTTTTGTGGACACTCTTAAGGTTTGTTACGTACATATTCCTGCAAATAACAGTATTGTTAATTGTATATTTCCTTGTAAACTGTCTTTTAGATAGTTGTACTGTTGGTCTTTTTGTTTTTTCTTCCTGTACTGATGCACAAATAAACATGTTTTGGGCATTATAGTCCCCCAAATCATAAAATTTCTTAAAAGTGCTTTTTCTTACTATCAAGTGACACTTTCTCATTACACTTGCAAGCACAATGAAAATCCCTGAAGTTTTTAGGGTACACAACTTTTCCTGTTTGAGAAATGTATTTTTTATTACTATTTTTTCCTTTTTTTTTCTGATATCTCTAGATTGATGTGACATACTTTCTCTTCCTACCTTTCTTTGGTCTTCCTGAACTGTCAATTTCTTCAAAATCAGAACCACTAGAAGAGCTATCATCTGTTATGCTAGGCGTTTCGTTCTACTACTTCTGCTCTGTTGTTATCAATCTGGGGTTCAGCAATTACTTCGACTACTTGATCCTCAATGTTCGGTTCTTCAGTATTTAGTTCACCAAACATTAATTAAATTATTTTGATTTCCAGTAATTAGTGGGTCATCATCTTGCATACTCTGAAAAAAAAAACAGATTATTAGCTTCAGGGTCATAATAGGCAGTTTGCTAGTCTAATGGTTAGTGTCTTGGACTTAAGTTTAAGAGATCATGGATTTAATTACTTGGATGCTCAATCACATGCTGGGAGAATGAATGAGTTTTCTTTAAACACATTTCAGTAAAACTTGAGTAAAAATATTACTTGGGTATAAAGTATACTTTAATAAATATTCATTTTCAACCATTTATTTTAGACATAACATCTTTAAAATAAAAATCTTTAGTTGAGTTTAGTAGTACAGCCGACTGATTTTCTGGTTATGATCTATTCATAAAATACAACATTGACAGTACCATAGCCTAAGAGCCGGAGCAAAGATATGTTACAAACGATCAATAATTTTTAAGACATTAAGAGATCTCTACCAGATAACTGGAAGATTTTTTACGGACCTGAAAAGAATTTATGTATGTTAAAATTTGTATTCCTTTTTCTTACCTCATGCTCTTCCATTTCCAGATGAGGAACAATTATGAAAAGAGTTAAGATCATCTGGTGCATGGTTAGTTCCATTTTCTACCATCATTCTTCCAATTATTATCTGTAATTTCAATAGCACCAGATAATTGAACACTATCACCATCATCTAATATTGAATCTGTTAGACTAGGTTCTTGTGATTTGCTGGTATCAAATGAAATATTTGGAAAGTCGTACACAATTTCCATTTTTGAAATATCCAGGTAGCTTGTATCCTAGACAGAACATAAAGTTGTAAATTGAAGTAGTTCAGATTAAAAGAAGTATTTTGTCATTTTTGGCATAATTTCTAAATAAGATAGTCATGAACATGAATAGTAGCTTACCAATCCTAATTATAATAATATAACCTAACAGCTTTGCACGCTGACAATCGAAAAAATTAGCAAATAGGCGATATTTTGAAACCTTTTATTTAGTATTTAATTTAGGCCTAGTATTGAACTAAAAAATCCAATACCAAACAAAAAGTTTGGTAACTATGCAGCAGTTGGTACTTGTGGAAAAATATATATTTTTAAACATTTTTTCCATGTAAAATTACTTTGCTGAACACGATTATAATGGTTCTTTTTTTTGTCGGAAAACGCTGTTAAATTCACTTAAATGCTACTTAAAGTACAGATTTCAATGATTGTAATCTGCTGCCTTGGAACATTTAACGACTTTTCCGACAAAAAAAGACCGTCATATTCATGTTTCAGCAAGTAATTTTACATGGAAATTAGTAAAAAATATTGATTTTTCCACAAGTACCAACTGCTGCATATATACCAAAAGTTCATAAATAAAGGCTAGGCCAGTTTTTGGTACGTAATACTGCAAGTAATGTGTAGAAAAAAATCTTTCTGCCATTAACACACCACTACCCTAAACTTTTGCCAGTTTGTTAGCTATTGTTATAGGCTAGGTTATGTTCGAAATAAATTTGTATCTGTCCTTCAGATAAGTTTATACCAAATCTAAAACTTACCAAATCAGGCATTGTTATTTTCCAACATTTCATTGAGATCTACACCGTTTTCTCCTTCATTCTGTGTAGGTTTTATGTGATATAGGACTATCATTGCAGACATAGCTATGCTCTTGTTGTATATTATTTGTCGACTCCTGAAACAAAGGCAATTAATTATTTATTTTACTGGAAAATATTAATTTCATCTTATTTTTAATGTATATTTATTATTATTACAATATTTCATTATAAATATAAGTAATTATTAGTCAAGGCTCAAAAACCTATTATTTAACCTAAAAATTATGTGCTTACCTGATCAGTTTCCAATAACGTAGGCTCATGATCTGGTTCAGAAGAATCAGGGGTTTGAACTTTTGCCATTTCCATAATTAACAAAGTTCTTCTCTTTATATCCATTTTGTAACACTTAGACACAATACAGACATAAAACCAATCATTTATGTTACTCTATTATTATTGTATTGCAAGCAGGTTTATCTAACTTCAAACTTGGTTCCTGTATGCAAAACAGCTGATCAAGATGAAGACTACACAACAAAGAGAATCAAGTTGGTTGGTTCTGTTATGCATATTACAAAACCAGTCTCTGAATTTTGAAAACAAAGAACCAAGCCACTTGGTTCCCTTATTCATAATATTGAATCCGACATACAGCATTTGATGTTTTTTTCATGATTTTTTTTTGCATTTGTAGTTTCAAAGCCAGTTAAAGTAAAAAAATCAGGGTATAAATTCTTTCAAGCTCTTCAAGATGGCGGTGATATCTCAATTTCCCAAAAATTGTTGGTTGGTTCCATTATGCATATATAGGTCCAAATAATAAAATATATATTTGGGTTCTTTATCACTTTACATTCTGAGAGTAATACTTTTGCTTGTCCTTCTGCATGATATCTCGAAAAGTAACTGACTGTAGACTGGAAATGTTTGGAAACTTTCATTTTTATATTGGCAACACTGAGTTGATGGTCCATCTCATTCCAATAATTTTTTTAAGCGATAATGAATATTTTTATCTTCTGAAAAGAAAACTATAGTGTAAACTAGGCAATAGTGGAATAAATAAATTTAATAAAACATAGCAAACACATTTATCCTAATGAAATGATAAAAAAGACCCGAAATTTAGCATGCAAAGTCAGCCAATCTAAAAAAATACGCCCATACAGGTTTAAAAGAATGCAGGAATAGGAAGTGATGATTATTTTGTTTTACCATTTGTCTTTTTATAATAGTAAGTCTCATGGTAATAGTATACTCAGACCCAAAGAGATATTTGTTTACTTAAAAGAAACTTATTTTATAAATGATAGATTGATAAAACTTGGTGATCAAAATAATGAATTTTATGTTGCTACCAAAATCATCTTGTATGTGTAATGTAAAAATTGAACGTACAAAAGCAGCATCACTAGTAAGTTTCCGTCAATAATAATTTAATTAGCCTCATTGAAATGTCATTGGAGAATATTAGCAAACTATTTTATTATTATTAGATATTTTGATATAAAAATCAATGAACAATAAATTAATATTCCATATATGTATAAATATTTCTTAGATAATAATTAGAGTATCCTAATTATTTATTGTGTCACATTTTTTAATCACAATATTTAAATATACTATATAATAACTTGTGTGATTTGTTTAACAACACAAATCTATAGCAGCAAATTTCAAATTATCTACCTCTCTTGCTAAGGTAAATTAATACGATATTCATTTCTATTTCATCGTAAAATGTGCACTCCCTTTTTACACAGTTAACCAAAAATAATTGTATTAAACTTACAAGCGATTATTTTCTTCCACTTTATTACACTACTAGGGAAAGGAATATACTGCAAAGATTGCCATTCATTGTTTCAATATTAGAATCCATTAAGCATTGACTTTTTAAATGAAAACTTTATTATTGGACGTGCAAATTATATTTAAACACAAACGGTACTTTTTGGTACTGTAAACAATATTTTATTCTAACACCATTATTGATAAATAACTTACACTGGATCTTAAATTTTTTGTAACACTTGCAAAGTTATTTATTAGTAATCCTTGCTTTATGACATCTTTACTATAGTTACAAAAACAATGACAGCAGTTTGTGTGGCGAAGCGGAACATATAGTTCACAAAGTACGAGACTTCTGAACGGAAATGGAGTAGTTAACTCCAGTTATCACCTGTTCTTGTGACGTCAAAAGTTGGTGGAAATTTAAACAACGGTTACTGTATTAAAATGAAGTCTGTTGAAACTTTTATAATATAAAAATCTATAAAAAAAACTATAGGAAAAGTCATGGAGTAAATGCATGTTCAAAATTGTAAATTTAACTAGGAACAAAATGTGTGGTAAGTGCCGGCCCCAATTGTTCAAGTGCTCAATTGTTGGGTAACAGTAAATTATAATAGCGGGGCGTTAGCAAAGATTATTAACTGTGGGGCTGGAAAACTTTGTTTCTGTCTACCTGTCTATCTGTCCCTCTGTCCGCAAGATATCTCGAAAATGAACTGACCAATAGACAACATTTTGAATTAAGTTTAATTTTTCGTGAGGAAAATTAAGTTCTATAATGGGGCATGTCACTCAGTGATATTTGGCTGAGGGTTAGCAAGTTGATTTATATTGGTCTTTTGAATAATCATGATGACAGGGAGAAAATGGCAGATAAATAAATATGTAAACAACTAATTTAATTCTTATCGTATTATGAAAAGATAAAAAATATAGTAGATTGTCAATGATAATACACGAGATTTTATTTAAGTGCACTATTCGGTTGTTGATCTCTCATATTTTGAGCATTAGAATGAAAACTAACTTTGTTAAGAAAAATATAAATTTATTTTATTTGTCTCTGATTTTTAATGATATTTCATTTCTACGTACACAATAATGGGCTCTAAGGAGTTATATTTCCAACTATGGAGTTTAGCAGATTGTAACTTTTAGGTGAATTTCACTTATCTATAATTATATACAGGTCTATCTTCCCACAGGACATCTCGAGAATGAAATAGGTTACATGTCTAAAATTTTGCATACAATATTACCTAAGACTTCGTAGTGTGGCGTACTCCTAACTTGTTATCTAAGAATAATAATTTGGCCCTTAACCTGGTTTTCATATCCACTCTATATCACATGAATACTTACTAAACTACTCCACAGGTCACTTTATTTATTTAAAATTTAATATAAAAATTGATACATTTTAGCTATAAATTATTTAATAATCATCAACGTTATCATTAAGTACCACTGCATATGATAGCTCTGAATTTGTTGAGTGGAAGTGCAAGTAGACTTGTTATAGCTGATGTATTATGTCTTATTTTTAGATCTTTTTAATCATGTTATCGTGGCTGATCCTGCTAATAAATTATGAGTTATTTATTAGGAATTCCATTCTATGATTTATTGTTATAATAAAGTTTTTTTGTAAAACTGTAAGGTTATCAATTAGACGTTACTTATAATATTTCAGTAACAGAAAAATATAATAACAACGGTGTGTCTTACAAAACTTTTCAATCTTAAGTACCTAAATTTATTAAAGAAATATATAATCGTACGTGTTTCCCGTGGCTTCCCACGCTTTTCGTAAGCTTTGCTCATGTATGAGCACATCTCATTTAACTTAATTATAATTCCAACACCGATGTAGAGTTTTAAGATCAGTCACGATGAACAAAATCTGTGAAAAGTGTATTGTATACGGACATATACTTTATTATACAGTGATCTAACACTCAAGCTTTAAGGTCAACCGGAAATTTATTTTAAAGACAAAACATATCTATCGTAACTTAGCGCCTTCAAATTGTGTTCGTCTGTTTAATATACATATCTGTCTTGTAATTGCAATTTAACATGTGCAGGCGTTTTAAACCCCTATTTGCAGCAGCGCTGCCTGGTGGCGAGTTACATCAATGGACGTGGCATATAAACCTCCGTGGAAAATTAAATTTACATAACAATTTTTATAATGATTGGTCACATGTTTTACGATTATGTATATATAATAACATAGCATTAACCATACTCTGAATTTGGTACTCACATTCAAACTAAGAGGTACATAATATTCGTATTTATTCTACATATCAGTTTAATATATGACATGCAATACGCATAACCAAATTGATGTAAATCACAAATTTTTTCACTGTGTAGCACATTAGTGACAGGTCACCAAGTCTCGTCAATCCAACGATAAAAGCACACGAGTGCTGTTCCGTAAACATAAAACTCTTTGATCTCTTGGTCCATAACCGTGTGATTTGACATATTGTGGAGCTGATCTCTTTGACAATATATGTACTGCCATAACAGACAGTTAAGTGATCTGACTGACCAAGTGAATTGAGCACAATAATTGTAAAGATATTTTAAATTTAAAGAATATAACAGTTCTGTTTTAAACACAGCGAGAATTTGAGTATCTAAAGTGTAAACAACGAAGAAAGCAATTTTGTATAAATATTTATGTTTAATTACAGTGCGTTTAGACTATATGTATAGTTTCGATGTACACTATTTAATTAAGTTATTTTAATCAGAATGTGGTATAGTATTTAAAATATGTCTAGTTAGAGTAAGTTTTAGTCGCATACTATTAGTTTCCTCTTGTTCTCACCTAAGTTACCCTACGAGCCCTATTCGTTAAATGTTCCCTACGTGTGTTCGGTTTATGTTTTTTGAACTACTACGTTAGTACAAATAGGCAACTGTATTATATTTACAACATGTCTTATTAGAGTAAGTTTAACACCAGACATTTAAATAAACTCTTGCGTATGGAAAACCAGTGCCAGGTATATCGTGCACGCTCTGGAAGACTGCCATTAAAAAATAATGAAAATGAAGACGTCAGTACGTACTGTACTATAAAGCAGCACATAAGCGAATAGACTTCTTTCCCACATATACTCAAGCTACCTAGACATCTACCAGGCAGTTTCATCTAAATATCTGTGGAATATCAGAGAAATTCCTTATCTTAAACTAAGCGATCTACTTAAAAATATTATTTTCAGGAAATATAAATCATAAGTTTATAATTCTATAAACATTACAGAATCCTGCTCACTGTAAGGTGTTTTACTTAAATATACATAAAAACACAAAAATTTTAAATAAAAATAAATAACAAAAAGACGTGATATTTCCGAGCCTAAAAAGCCTACTCAACAAAATTTTTGTTAAATTATTAAATACATTGTCTTGGTAAAATTTCAAAAATTCTTTATTATAATTAGGTAATAATTATACGGACAAATGGTACACCAAATATACGTACTATTATCTTATGAATACATTTTATAATAAACTGAATTTAAACGCTACATTTTTTTGTATTTGAGTTTGAAAGGTCTATACATTAACCTGTAAATAAATTAACTTCTGTTACATAGCAGGACTTTTAAAGCAATATAAGAATATGTTTTCAGTTGTTTTTCTTGAATAAATGTTTAAAATACGGTTTTAATGAGTACGTGGCCAGGTGGCACATCTACAATGCAGTCAACAGTCACTGCTGCTTGATGTGCCACTAATTAACTACTAAGTGACAGAGCCCGTCACTTCTTATCTGTAATCTAATCACCATTACATTCAATGTCATGCGTGTAGTAAGGTAATTTGTCTGATGATTATTACGGTTTGAAGCTACTCATCATTTTTAAATATGTCTCATATTTCCAGGAATACGATCATGTAAGTAAGTACTAATAACATACAAATTGGTTTACTTATGCGTTTATAAGGTAGATCATTATATAAATATTGAAATAAAACAATAAAATTGTTAAATTAAACCAACTAGACCGCTATTACACAAGGCACTGTTTGTGTAATTAAAACACAATGAGAGAGAATTAACATTATATAAGATAAAATTTACGCTAGGGATAAATAAATTTGCAAGGTAATTCTAATTCCACCCGATAAGCATTAGCCATCATATTTAGAGCGTGAAAAAAAGGACATTTGTAAAGATTAGTTTAATTTGAAGTGCTTTTAATTTGACTAAATAATTATGATTTAGGCGAAATGAAATTGGAAAGGAAATTAAACAGCTTTCTTAAAAAATTATATGAATAATAAAAGGATTGAAATAAATAAAATATTATAGTTTTTAAGACTCGCAAACGAGTGTAATAATGTCTCGGAAGCAAGAACTTTTAGGATACTTCAAGAAGTCACGGAATAGAAGGAATAGCTTTTTACAAATATATTTGAGAATCTACAGATTCATGTTAACATGCATCAAATCCTAATGCATAAGCAGCTAAATCTTCCATCTAACAACGTTTGGATACATATAGTAGAATCATTATTAGTACTATTAAATAAATTGTTATTATAATTAACTTTATTAATATCCGTAATTATTAAAAAAACTCTATGTAAACAAAATAATTAAGATATAAATTAAAGTATAAGTAATTTACGGTCTGATTCAATGTATATGGTTATTTTAAAAGACATATAAATGTTGTTACTGCAAATATTTCTTTATATATTTTGTTTCTACCCATTCTAAAAGTATTGCCAGTTCCCATGGAAATAATACTTGAGTATAAAATAATTGGCAATATTTAAATAAAATTATCCTTCTAGAAACTTAAAACCTACTACTAGAATAAACATGTTTTATGAACAAAAATACATTAAGCCGCTTTACCTAAGATACAAATAGTAAGAAAGAATTAAAACATTTTATTTAACTACGTTCCACACTACAGTAAAATGTAAAAACTTTTTAATAATATTAATTTTCCGAGCACAAGTGGAGTAAATAGAAGGGCTTTTACTTTCAAGGGGCTTAACCATTATGTATTTTGCATCTCAGCCTAAGCGATTTAAAAACAAACACATCTATATACTGGATATTTTTCACTAATCATATCAACATAGGCAACCTTAAGATTAAATACTATACAAACTACTGCATAGGATTTAGCTGAGCATTAGTGAACACTTACGTTAGTATCATAGGAAATGATAATAGCAGCGAGAATATCACATATTAAATCATTTGTAAATAAACTGAAAACAATCATACGAATTTTTTCACTTGGCGTAGTAAAAATTGTAGAAAAATAGTTAATATATTTCTTATAATTTAAAATTTTACTTGCCACCTTGTTTATTTGGGTATATAAAAGAGAGTTTTCTTGTTACGAAATACAATAGTTTCTATGCCATAAACATTGCTCCAATCTAGTATCTTGAAACACTTTAGCCACATCTGTTTGCCGTCGTCTCGAGTAATTGGTAAAGTAACATGAAAAACAAAACATTGAATTCTTAGTAAGTTAGGCAAGTAAATTCCAAATCCATGATTGCGCGATTATAAAGGAGTCTAAGTGTATTTTTATGTGATTCCAAGAAAAGATATTTCATTTAATAATTAGAAGAGTTCTGTTTCTGTAAATATAATAATCTTTTTATTATATTTTTTGTACAATAAGAGTTAAAAGAAAAGGAATTTAACAATGAAAAAACTAATTGTTGAAAAATTAAAATAATTGCTTTGATACATTTCATATTCTTTTCATAAAATTTTAGGTACATTTTTTTTTCAACCCAATTTAAACTACAATACAACGGTCAAAAAGAAACCTACCGGTTGGTACCGAATCTACTATAGATTTTCCAAGATTTCACTCTTTTAAGATAAACTACCAGCTTTGCAATAAGAAAACTTGTAAAACAAGTATAATTATGTTACCTCGTTTTATGTATACATGACTACGTACAAATTATGTTTTTAATAAAACTCATTTTACCAAATGGATCTCTAAGTTGCAAATCGTGTTTTTTGGGGTTCATATTAGTGTCACAAAGTAGGTATCAGTTTATCCTAAATTAACATCATATTATCCAAGGTTCATACTGGTTTTGCCAATGTTCTTATCGAAACTATGACTATCATATTGGATTACGAAAATAAAACTTTACTACTTAATAATATGGTCTACTGCTAACTCGTCCAATATTTACTCACCAAAGATTATTTAACGATGTATGAACTACCAATTTTAAACCAAAGCGTATTAATAATTTTAACATTATCTGTAGGTTTTTTACAAGGACTGTCAGTTGTCATGGTTTTATGAAAATTTACCTTAATATATGTTACAGTGCTATTACACTTTTGCTTTAATAAAGTGTTATGAAAAACATAGAATGTTTTGAAGTATTTATACCAAGAAAAAAATCTATACAAAAAAAATACGAAAGGACCATCTTATTCATATCTGTTAAGTATCGTTTATGATTAAAAACATTTATAAATTAATACTGAGTATTGCAAGGCTAACTTTCATAATTAGTTTCAAGTTAAATTATAACAGAGTCAAATTAGGGCCTGGATCTGCCCTAATCAGCTACAAATATTGATTATTTTGGCTACAATTATTAGGCAGATATTGTAAATAGAATTGTTTTAAACTGAAAATATGTTTTACTATTTAAAATAATTTATTTACTTGAGCCTAATATTACTGGCCAGTTTGTTTACGGAAAATAATGAAATATTGAAATAATAGTTTATTTTGATTAATTCCTATTTATATTATTAGTGTTTAATGTTTCAATAGTTCATAAAACCTTACCTGTTATCGCGCAAAGTTCCCCAATTGTTTTAACACTTTAATTCAACCTAAACGTTCGACATTTCTCCCACTATATAACATAAATCATAAATAGGAGATTGAAAAAGAAGAGTTTAGGCGGTAAGGTTTAAATGTTTTAAAACACAATAGAAAATTAAACTTGAGACTTCTAACAATATTAAATCGAATTTGTATATTTAATTTGCAATATACGACTGGATAAGAAAAGGTTTGGAAGTTCCTGTATCGGTATGACTACTAAGATCAAGTTGTGTGGATGATCTGACAAATACGGAGGATCCATTGTTCCCTGCCTGAATGTACTGACACTTTATCGTTATAACTTTGCGCGCGTTCAATAGAAACTGTAACAGCAACACCGAAAAGCTTTCAGAATATTCCTACAGAAGACAACGTAAATTTTAACATTGACTATTTTAACAAGAATGAAAGTTTCTTACGCAAGGCATGTGTGTGTCAAGAGCCAATCTAGGAAAGCAAAACACAAATTTAATTCATTGGCCTTCAGGGTCAGTATTTTGTATATTTGAATTTTTATATTTAAATCATATTTCACTTCACCATTTTTATACATGTTGCACGGCTTAGTTTCTCTTAATATAGATCACTAGTAGATTATCAGGTTACTAATCCCACTGGGAAAGTACAGCAAACATAAAAATAACATTTGTAATCGTCACTAACCTAGAGTATTTAATCTGTTGACACCTGATATTTATACATATAGAAACAATTAGTCGCGATAGCTTGAAACAAAAATAAAATGAATAATAGCATAAAATAAAATAAATAAGACCCTAAGACTTAATTTAATACCTCTTTTTAAGTTGTAAATAGATATTTCAATTTACAACCCAACATTAAATAAAACCTTAAAAAACACCGAAGAGTATAATTTATATATGCTATCATAATAGCAAGTAATAGTTAAATAAGGTCGTGTGTCACAGTTGCGTCCATGAGTGACTGCTTGTTACATTATTCATCCTAAACCAGAATCCAAATTGTCCAGGGATCTGTCTGACATCATTCACTTATAGAATTGCACTCTTTGT
>NW_025779067.1:0-65108 GCF_021130785.1 Homalodisca vitripennis | reverse complement strand
ATGATGCATTTTTATAAAATACTGTTACAATTAATGTATTGTTGAGGAGAAAATTTTACTTGTGCATATTTTAATGCAATATTGTGGCAGACTATTGTTTAAATTTAACCATTGTTTATTACCGACATTGATTTCAAAGTAATTTAGTGTACACAACAAATTTAGTAAATTTGAAACGTAAAACTCTTTGTTGTAATAATAATAATAACAAAGTATTATTTTAAATTCAAATTCTTTTATTCATACCATTACGAAAATGTGTAACCTTAACTAAATTTTTTTAGTATAATGAACGGTACGATTTTATGTCAATGTATAACCTTATATGTATAAAACAAAATTGGTTTTTTGTTCATTTTGCCATAATATGTAGTCCACCACGTTTATTTCCTGTATTTATCTCCTTGTAAACTCCAGAATTCAAGCAGTACCTTCAACTCCATTGGTCATCTAATTCCACGTACCAACATTTATAAGGATACCTTCGAGAACCCTAGTCTTTATGGTAATGTAATCAGGTTTGTATTAGATGTTTTGTTATTACAACCTAAATTAAATTTAAAGATATCCATCACTAAAATGCCCATTCATCTAAACTTTATTCAAACTGAATTGCAAGCTAAATCATTAGTTACGTATTTCCTAGAAGTTGTTTTTATGCCATTGTCACATTTACCACCCTTGTAATAACATCCTGACATTTAAATAATTAAATTAATGTTTTCCCTTGAAATCTGACATCAGCAAATCAGCAAAGTGCATTAAACACATTTTATGAATTATATATTTTTATGAAATCATTCATGTTGATTATAAAATATCTTTAAGGTGAATAAGGACCTGCAAACAAAGCTGACTTTAATTCATAAACAGAATTTGAGGATTAGAATTTAAAATGTAATGACTGTCCTTTTTGTGAATAAGGTTAGGCAAATGGAAGGCTAACGGTACAAAACCAGACCCAGAACTGTAACATTAGCGAGGAGAAGTCTACAATTAAACCGCGTAATGCGCACTGTTACAGTAACTGTAACAAACCGAGTGACGCTGGGCGCATAACGGAGTCATTTGCGCCCGACCGAAACCGCTCCGACTAAATCTTGCTCACTTCCGGTACACAACTTGAACTCTTCCGCCCAGACTTACTTTCTCACCTCCCAACGACCGAGCCTAGCGTGCAATTGTTTCTTTCTTTCTTTCTCCTTCTGCAACTTGACTTTCTACTTATTCTCACTGCACTGCACAATAAACTTACGTAAGTGAAAACAATACACATCTTTCTGAAGGTTTGTTTCAAATTATTAACACACACGAACTACTCTCGTAGGACCATTTTCATGTTAATTTAGTCCACATTGGTATTGATTTTCTATAATTTTTCAGAAGTCGGATCAGTAGTTCTGTAATGGACAATGAATCAATAAATACTTCAAGCATTCCTTTTAAACAGTTTTAAAAAACCGCTCAAGAAAAGCGGTTGCTCAACATTGTTATTAATAAAAGTGGGGAATACCACAGGATTGATCACAGAGCTGATCACAATATGCATGATCACAGAGCTGATCACAATATGCAATTTTTAGAAATCATATTGTCGTATTGGTCCGACACTGGTACCAAATATTGCAATGCTACTGGAACATGTGATGCATAATTTATTTTCCTCTACCTCCCACCAGAGACCTACCAGAGTAGACACACGGCAAATCTTGCAGAGAAACAGATAAGATTGAGGGTAAAGTAAAACACATAACGCTTAAAGGTGACTTCCGAACCACCACCAACGGCCGGGCAGGCGGACTGCTTGCAAGGACAGGATCGCTCAGCGGTCACCCATCCAAGCAGCAGCCACGCTCGCTCGACGTTGCTTGATTCGTCGTACCCGCTACACTGCGCCCTTGGTAATGGTAAAGACGGGTGAGGAATATCTCGCTTTACTGGATGTATGTAATAATGGTCGATTGTGCTTCTTACGTCGAACATGAAGCTCATGTGGTTCGGTATGGGAAGGAGAATACAGTTAACTCGCATGACCTTGCAGTAAATTGTAGTTGTGTTGACTAACTCACCGCCCACGTAAGGGTCCAGATAACGGTAAGATTGAGTTTCTCTAAAACAAGCCAAGATGATGAAGGATGTAACTAACAATCAAAGGTTTCACCAATACTAAAAGAATGTCTTTGTAATAATCCTGATTTTCAAGAAATTGATTGCTACTTTTCCGGGAAGAAATCAAAAGAAAAATTACAAAACAAATATTTTAAAAAGTAAAAGTACCTCCGTAATTGAGTGGTGCTTGTATATTCTGCTAATGTCTCTCATAAAATTAGGGGCAAGGAACGTTCACGTATCGTTAAAAAATAGTCCATACAGTTTGCATCAAAATGTGATGTTATGTTTTTAAAATGAAAATAGTAAAAGTACAGTTACCATGATTCATTCCGTTTCCTATAATTAAACACTACAAATTTGTTAGTTAGTTATCAAACTTTAAAACTTTTCTGATTGAATCTTCAGTAATCTCTTTTAATTAAAAGGCCAGTTTTGAACAAATGAATTCCGCAGTCCCCCCCCCCCCAAAAAAAAAGATAGTAAAAAATATAAATAAGAAATAAAAACTATTTAATATATAAATATAAAGTAGTCATGGTGGGCAGGGTTGATTCAATGGTAATGTTGAGTTTAGCTCTAGTTCACCTTCTTTTCGGTTGGTCCACCGTGATTTTACATCGTGTATAAAACATGACAGTGCGCTTAATTTTGCACCTGATGGAACAATGAGAATACCTCTTCACCTAGATGTAGTCTCGCTGTTTTTGATATCGAAGTGATGTAGACAGTTAATTTTATTAATAAGTTTTTTCGTCTTCGAATTTTTTTGGATCTCTTCAGACGGACATGACTCCAGATTCCAGGAGTGAAGTCTGTTACAGCGTCTGATTTCAGACGCTGCACTAAGAGGAAGATGAACTGGTGCTAACAATCCCAACATTCGCATATTTCCCATCAACATTCTTAAATATCTACTTAGATAGCAATGATATTCAAATAATCGTTCTCATGGCAAATAAGATTAACTACAGAAGTGTTTTACAATGCGAAAAGTTTTAAATAAAGCAACTTAATTAGAGCATGAATCTTGTAAACAATTATACTTGACATATGCGCATAATCGCACAGTTTCATTGCTATTTCTCAAATCCACTCGTGAAAAAAATAGATTCATCAGTACCAAGTAAGTGTGAAGCCACAACTGAAATTCATAATATATTTATTGTATCTAAACAATACCCATTAATAAGCAACTGTGAAATAAATTATAATAAATATAACAAATAAAGCAACACATTTTACGTTGCTTTAAAACGTATACTAAGATTATACAGCTAAAATTAATTTGATTGGAGTGTTCAGAAAATATATGTTCTTCAGGATTTTCATGTAATTTGGAAATCATATCTGAAAATACTATTGATTTTTTTTATAACCGTGAATGTCCATTAAAGCTGTAAAACATTTATATTGTACCTTCAAACAAATGATCAATACGTTTGGATAAGTTAGTTGGCTTTGCGTGACAGTAATAAATTTAGGCTCATTCTTCAAGAATGATTCCAAACTTCTTGTTCCCTTGCTGGAAGTTATTAACTGGGCGAATTTGTGATATATTGTTGAGAGTAAAGTACCTTACAATGTTTACAATATATGTTTACACAAGGAATAAATAGCTAAGTTATATTTTTTATTACATATTTATTATCGTTTGATTAAATTCAACCATCATATACAGTGTCTCCCTTAAATCATATCACATTTTTAATTGCTTATAACTACTTTATTATTTATCGCCGGTCCGTGAAAGAAAAGTAAATTAGAAGTGTTGTTTATAAACAAAACTTTATAAAGTTTTATTTTTATTTACTTAGTTAAAAACTGTTGTCATCTAGTGATGTCTGATTAACATGTTTTGTAACATCACCTAAAAAAAATACAGTGTGTGCTCTGTTCCGAAACCGTGCTATTAGTCAATTTTCTATTGTGAAAACAGATGCAGTTAACAGATTTATCTATTTTCATATGCTAGAACACTTCGCTCTTAACTATGAGCTTCCAACAATGGCAAAACTGTTCTTCATTTTTTAAACGATAAATTACCCGGAAGTTGGATAGATCGAGGAACTTATCCACCACGTTCACTTGACGTTATTCCATTAGATTTCAATCGACGGGGCTCTGTAATAAATTAAGTATATATTTAGAAACTTACTCGAAATATTCACGCTTAAGTAACTAATCCGATCAGCGACTAAACCAGATCGAGGTCTGGGGGAGATCAAAGTTCGCTTGGACTTCTTCAGGTCTATTCAGGACTTAGTCCAGGTCGTATGGACTGACTTAAAGCTATTTAAAGTACTCTTTAATCATATTTCATATTATTATTTTACTCTATATACTTCTTTAAATAAAGTGTTCAAACTGTAGCGTGCCTTTGTGGACACACTGTATCATCTGGATATATCTATCATCTCGCTAAAGGGATAGAGTCATAGTACATGTGAGGACAAGGTAAAAGATAAAATAGTATTGGCAGTTAATTATGGTGGTAGTAGAATTATGGTAGATTTTTACCTTAAAACTTAGTACAAATCTAAATGCTTTTCATGATTTTCGATTTGTTTATTGGTTTTTCAGAATTATAACCTTAAACAGAGTGAAAAAGTGCTTCTTTATTTAAATATTAAAAGATTATACATTTTAAAAGAAAGAAAACTTGTCTGGATACCTCTTAATCATATATTTAAAATTAGACATTAACTATAGTTCTACAACAACAAAATAAAAGTATTAAGTGTTTGAGGTTTAATGGTGATCTAATTGTGTAACCTAAGTTTACACCCATTGCTGTTTCACTAAGTCGGGTGTCACTTTTTCTAATTGTAAGGTTTTACACGGTTTTGTAAACTAGTTTCTCTATTCATTTTCTTAAAAGTACTCAAAACGATCAGCCTGTGGCACCTGAGTTAGTTTATCACGTAGGTTTCACGATAAACGTACATGGAACCACGAATCTCTCTTTCAATTGTATGTACTCCAGTGCTGTACCTTTAATGTAAATAATTCAACTCATCTCCCTTGTTGACGGGGTTTGCTCTGACAAAGACAATATTGCAGAAATTCAAAATTGCATGCGGGCTAAGTGTACGTGTGACAATGTACGTATGACGATCTGGATAATTCAACACCCCAGGCCGGTGTGTGTGTGATGCAACATTTGTAATGAAACGAAGGTTTAAACTAACCATGCGAGATCACAGTGACGGATGTCAAAGGGAATGGCGGACAATGGAATCATCAAGGCCAACATCAACTGCCAATAATTTATTCATGACTGGTGACAAGTTATATTTCAAACAACGCTCATTCTGTTATAAGCCCTGCTGTAATTGCTGTACTGTTCTTTTCAAAAACATTGATTTATTGCAAACCATTATGTTGCATTATGTTTGTGATAATTTAGTGATTTGGTCAAGTTAAATGATGGTAGTTCAATAATCAGACCTCATATTTCAATTTATAGAGTAGATTTTGTAAAAATTTACCTATATTGCAATTTTTAAAATGTTTGCTGATTAAGGCCCACAGTACCTAAGACCAATATAACGTGAATGTATATAACTTTAAATCATTTGTAAAGTTAACTGACGATGGAATCCTTGATTCTGAAAGGCCTCTCAAAATTAAATTAATTATTGGTTAAGTGTTGTAATTCACTAGTGATATTAAGTTAAAATATTTATGGTTTCTTTAGGTCATATATATATATAGCAGCAATATGGACATCAATCTTCGTGGTATATTCAATATATATTTTTTATATATTAAAACATTTAAGTGCAAACATTTTTATATTGGTGTAAAAATAGTTTTTTATTGAAAGCAGTAAAAGGAGTCCAAACCGTTCGGACAGCGCCTATAAACATAATGCGATAAACATTACTGTTTATTTTTTGCAAAGGATAGTAAAATTACGAGGAAGTAAATCACAAAAATTCAGTTTTCATGTAAAAATTTTTAACAATGTTTTCGTCAAAAAGTACATTTTTTATATTTCTCGGTGTATTAAAATAACGATGTCTTACTTGGAGTTTAATCTGAAATATTAGTTTGAACTGGACTTCATTTTAAATTCACAGTAAAATTTTGAGTCTGTTCAGCACATAGTTGCGAGCACCCCCTTCCTTTGCGCCAAGTAATCAGATACAATGAATGGTGATGTTCTTATGCTGTAGCCTACTTATGAGGGAGATCAAGTCTAATTCACTTTTTATGCTCAAACGATTTGAAACAGCCATTCCGTTCATAACCTGAATGTCAGTTGTAATACATAAGAAGTCTTTTTTTCACATCCACATTGTGCTTACGACGACAATTTCATTTAATTACTACTTAACTACTACTATACACTGTAACACTTGCGTAAGATAAATCACAAAAGAGGCCATAAGAGTTTACTCCGGTAATCCATTCAAGAAAATGTTTTCATAATCGTTCGAAAATGTCACGTAAATGGAGAATCATTAAAACTTAAGATTATTTTTAAGCGTAAACATATGACTTTATTGTCCAGGGAAGTGAGTTTATACACAAAATGTGAATATTACTGATCCATCGACAGCCATGTAGATAATCTAGCACGGTATTACAACATCGACGGCTACGTAGATAATCCATAACGATAATATAACATCGACATCCGTATAGATAAACCACACGATATTACAACATCGACAGCCATGTAGATAATCTAGCACGGTATTACAACATCGACGGCTACGTAGATAATCCATAAAGATAATATAACATCGACATCCGTTTAGATAAACCACACGATATTCGACATCGACAGCCATGTAGATAATCTAGCACGGTATTACAACATCGACGGCTACGTAGATAATCCATAAAGATAATATAACATCGACATCCGTTTAGATAAACCACACGATATTGCAACATCGACAGCCACGTAGATAACCCAGCACAATACTATAACATCGAACATTTTATGCGTTTTGTAAGTTCTCTATTGATTCCACTTTTGAGTTTTAATAACTAATTCATTTCTAATATAATTTTTTATTTAAACATATTTTAAAATAAATAAATATAGAACTTGTTAATCCAGATGATTCATTTTTGAACTTTTATGAAATATTAAAATTATATTCGTTATGGAGTGCTTGGTTGAGCAAGTTTGGCAGGTTAAGGAACCGCAAAGCCCATAGTAAACTGAATGAATAACAATCACAATCAACGTTATAATTACATTCTTCCGAATATTAATATTGACGATTTAAAAATCGTGCGCCTGTAAAATATTTTATTATTTCAAAACAATCTAAATCTTTTATACAGTAACTGCTGTAAGATACCTATATTTTCTTGTATTGTTTTTACAGAACACTATGAAATATCTTTGACAATCATTAACAAAATATATAACCCGATTCCTTGTACTTTTTACATTTAGATGTAAAACTAATGTATATAATGTTCATTGTTTATAGTTTCAGTTTATAAACACAGAGTCATTATTGTATTTTTGTAATACGGGTTTTAATTAACGCATCGACTGCGGTACGCCCGTTACTGCGTCAGTTTGCAACATAACCCCGCAGTGTAGGCGCTCAGAACAATACTGGTTAAACTCTGTTTCATAATTCCTTATAAAGTATATATTAACATGCAGTGAGTTGACTTAGTTCTTGTGGACTTTTTTTTCATACAGATCATGAATACTTATGTGGAAGAAAAACTAGTCCTTCGCCACATATAATAGAATTTAAACTCTGTCTGGGGTAAATAATTCAATTCAGTTTTAGCGAGTTGTGCGTTATATTATTTAAATCCATCTTGGTTCTGAACCGGGGTTCCTGTACGTGGACCAGTCCTCTGTTACACTACTCCCTATTAAAACTTGGGAATAGAGTGGAACTGTGAACATGAACCAGCCATGTCGAGAACGTTTACAAGTTGCGTCTATGTTATACGCGCTGATGTAACATACACTCGCACTTGGGTAGGAAATACGTCATAAGCCATTAAAAGAATTATTGAATACGTTACCTCAGTTGTAGATTAAATCTTCATCAAACGTTTTCCTTCACAAACGATGGGAAGTTCCCGAACGTCCGTTCTGGAACAAAACATTTTGGTTTTTGAACATTTTCAGGATCAATAAAAACCAAACAAAATGTATTTATTCGTACAGGAGTCCTATAATTTAATATAATAGAAATACAATTGTTATAGCAGGTAGGCATACATTATATTATTTAACCTCAACTGTATATTAGAAATATTGAAGAATTTTCCTGGGAGTAAACCGATTTTAAATTTAATATCGTTTGAAATAAACATCGTTAAATTCTCAAAACGTGTATGAAAAACCTTTTTTCCAAAACTTCTTCTCGCAAGTAAAAAGAAAAAACTGTGTTAGTAAATCTTTGGGTTACACCTGTGATAAGAATGATGATTTCAAAGCATTTGTGTACTGTAAGTACAACTATAAATAAAACAGTGCGTGATAAAAAAGATCAGATCAGAAACGGGGAAAATATAACAGAAAGTAGGTATTTATTTGTTTTATACTTACGAGTTTTAAACTATCTAATAAAATAAGTTGTTTAGTGGATTAAGAAGCTTAAGCACTCGTGTTACTAAAATCAGCTGTTTTAAACTGAACAAAAATACTTTCACAAGAGTATCATTGGATATTTTGGAGCCCACGGGGGCAGATCCCTCTAGTCGTGTGTAATTCAAATTTACAAAGTCACATGCAGAGTGTAAAAAACTTTCGTCCGATATTAAATATGTATATACATATTATCGTTTTTAGATATCTAAAGGGTTATACTTTTAGTAACATAATTTAACATAGATTTTAAAGTGTTAAACATCTGGATTCCACGCACAGGCTAAACAAATTTCAAATGACATTATATTTACAAATTTAATAATATAGAAGTTTTTTTTTTAATTTAATACCATAAGAACACAGTTCTGCAATGAGTCTTTGCATGTATATTTTGACTCTAAAAGTCCTTTTGAAACTAAGAATACGGTACCTTAAAATATTGTCAGAGATAAGACGACCTTAATAAAAAAATATAAAGGTTCACCTAATACAAGTTCAGTTCACGATATAAAAGACATATGTTTTACCTAAATGACAGTAAAATTGTCAGCAAGAAACTAAGGAAAGTCAGAAGAAAGTAAGTGACCTCTAGCTCTATAGTGAATGGAATTCTCGGGATACTTCCAGCACAACTGCACTAACGGGAACTAAGCAATTCAAACCACCTGCCAACTTAAGTGACTAGGTCTGTTAGTAGTTCTTGTTTTGTGATGGATATCACTTCCCTCTTGAATTCACAACCTTTGCCTTTGTAGGTATCTAAATATGTTCCTATAAAACACGATTATACTTTACTATAGTATACTCCTGTAGTGTCAGCTGGTCAGCTGATTTAAAAATATAATTTATTTTTAATATTGTAAAAGATATAGACCATCTGTTTTGTCTTGGTCATTATTATAAAAGAGTTATCATCCTCTCTCTGTAAATACAATACTATTATTTTGACTAATTATATATCTTTAATTTCTTAATATAGGGACTCTCTCTGTAAATACAATACTATTATTTTGACTAATTATATATCTTTAATTTCTTAATTAGGGAATTATTTAATAATATATTCATTCCCTATACTCCCATCACAATTTAATGTAGTCAATGCCATAGTAGAGCATAAATATATTCTTTATGTTTCTACAGTAATTATAGCCATCATAATCTCATCTATAAATACGCACACAAGATTTAAGTATATGACACCACGTGTCGTAACAGGCCTCGATGAGGTCGCATACAAATTTTGAAATCTATAGCTAATTGTATTCTTAAGTTATCCTGCGGATTGATAAACAGACAGGCAATCATACCAAAATAAAAGTCTACACGAAAATGACGCATCATATAACTCAGGCGTTTCTTGCAAAATGTATTGTATAGTCTAAATATGAAATCTACTCGACATATCTCGCCACATGTTACATTCAGATCTTTGTTCATTAATTGGGTTTCATATCAGTGTTTAAATAGTAAAAGTCTACACAACTAGACACTATAAAATGATGTTTTACCATTACTTGTCGAGATAGTTAGCCTATATTTGTTAATATGTCAAATATTTGAATCTCAAAAAACAAGATTTTGCCGGACATTTGCCACATTTCAGTGATACAAACAAGCAGTAACACTACGTTTCGAGATCTGCAATCTGATCTCTTCTTCAGGTAAATTACTAACCTAACACATAATTACAAACTCGGTTAAATTTAAAAAATCAAACATGCACATGATAAATAACTAAATAAAAAATTAATAATTAAAACTGAATTACAGAATATAGGTCACAATTTGTAACACAGTTTGTAGTTATGTGTTAGGTTATTTACCTGAAGAAGATATCAGATTGCAGATCTCGAAACGTAGTGTTACTGATTTTTTTTTGTATCACTGAACAATGGCAAATGTCCGGAAAAATCCTGTTTGAATCTTTATTAATTCAGCTACTTTCTCGTAACCGTCATGATTACCAATACGACAAATGTACAAATATTCAGTACCAAACAGTTATGTCCGGAGTGATATGTACCATCATCGAACTCAGTATTTTTTCATATGGAAATGCAGCTTCATACAAAGTTTCAAATACGTAGGTCAGTTAGTTTTTGAAAACTCGGGCGGACAGACAGACATGACTATAGTTTTTCAGCCCCGCAAGTGATAGGCTTCGCTAATGCTCAGCCAATAAATCCGAGAACAACCCTGCAACAGTAATGTTGTTTGTTGACAAAATACAACAGAGCATATTTAAAAGCTGTTTCGTCAAAAATAAAAGGTTTAACTTACTTACAATTTTATAAATTTGTATGTAATGCAACTAAAACTGTTTACCCCAACAGCGTATCAAGTGTTGTGCAAACTTACACATGCTATGTCGTTAACAAGCTATCCCCTGATCATGTAGCCTGAGGTCATGTTACATACACGGGACCTTTAGTAATACTAGCCTTCCTTTACAGAGTTGCCTTATCTCAGGATCTCTACTTGTAAACCCTTGTAGGGGTTATATTTTTAATTAATTTGGATATTTTTTATATTACTAATACTAAATTATTAGTTACTTGATCGATTATATCCAGAAAAGGTTTTAATATATAATTTTGTTTTTAAACCAGCTGTAAAAAACAATTTTAACTATCGACATTTAACATTTTAAATTTACAAACACGTAAAATACACTTCCATGGGAAAATAGAAGTGTATATACAGAGTGTTCATATTTATGTATATGACAATAAATAGCTTTACAAAACCAAAAATACTGTTTTGTTTTTACTGTTTTTAAAGCATAGTTTGTCAAAACTCCACCATTTTGTTTCTACAATTGCTAGAGAGCTGAAATTTTCATAGAATATTTTTAAAACCTATTTAATGAATTGTGTAGGGTTTGAAAATGTTCGGTGAATAAATGGGGAAGTAATATAAAATCAAACTTTTAAACCTCTTTGTGTGACACCCACGCGGTATAACAATTTCAATTCTTTGTATTACTTTGTTCTCGAGATATTATTGCGGAACAACATATCCGGAGGCTTCGCTCACGCTCAGCCACATCATTAACGGAGTCAATGTTGAAGGAGTTGACGGACGAGAAGGCGCTGCTTGGCGCGCTGGTGCGGCACAGGATGGCGGGGGGTGGGAGGGCTGGCCGGGCCAAGACAACTTAAATGTTCATTGTGCCGAGGGCAATATGTCTGGAAGTTGCGCGAGCTGGGTGCAAGTAGAGCTGTAGTTGGACAGCTACGAGCTTTCTTACACCTTATATCACGCCAGGCGAGTTGTTTGTAGCAGTAACAGCGGCAACGGGAACTTCGGTAACGGCCTTCCTGCTGCAGTCTGCGGGGGTAAAACATGAATATTTATTTCCATCTTTTACAACCAACTTACCACATCGCGACTTGTATCCAACTTTACAATTGTTCAGAACTTAATAAATCGTTATGTGACAATATACTGTAAGAGTAACGTAATCGAAATTGAGTTTAAATAGTAAAAGTCTACACAACTAGACACTATAAAATGATGTTTTACCATTACTTGTCGAGAAACTTAGCCTAAATATGTCAAATATTTGAATCTCAAAAAACAAGATTTTGCCAGACATTTGCCACATTTCAGTGATACAAACAAGCAGTAACACTACGTTTCGAGATCTGCAATCTGATGTCTTCTTCAGGTAAATTACTAACCTAACACATAATTACAAACTCGGTTAAATTTAAAAAATCAAACATGCACATGATAAATAACTAAATAAAAAAATTAATAATTAAAACTGAATTACAGAATATAGGTCACAATTTGTAACACAGTTTGTAGTTATGTGTTAGGTTATTTACCTGAAGAAGATATCAGATTGCAGATCTCGAAACGTAGTATTACTGATTTTTTTGTATCACTGAAACAATGGCAAATGTCCGGAAAATCCTGTTTGAATCTTTATTAATTTCAGATACTTTCTCGTAACCGTCATGATTACCAATACGACAAATGTACAAATATTCAGTACCAAACAGTTATGTCCGGAGTGATATGTACCGTCATCGAACTCAGTATTTTTCATATGGAAATGCAGCTTCATACAAAGTTTCAAATACGTAGGTCAGTTAGTTTTTTGAAACCTCGGGCGGACAGACAGACATGACTATAGTTTTTCAGCCCCGCAAGTGATAGGCTTCGCTAATGCTCAGCCAATAAATCCGAGAACAACCCTGCAACAGTAATGTGTTGTTTGTTGACAAAATACAACAGAGCATATTTAAAAGCTGTTTCGTCAAAAAAAAGGTTTAACTTACTTACAATTTTATAAATTTGTATGTAATGCAACTAAAACTGTTTACCCCAACAGCGTATCAAGTGTTGTGCAAACTTACACATGCTATGTCGTTAACAAGCTATCCCCTGATCATGTAGCCTGAGGTCATGTTACATGTACACGGGACCTTTAGTAATACTAGCCTTCCTTTACAGAGTTGCCTTATCTCAAGATCTCTACTCATTGTAAACCCTTGTAGGGGTTATATTTTTAATTAATTTGGATATTTTTTATATTACTAATACTAAATTATTAGTTTACTTGATCGATTATATCCAGAAAAGGTTTAATATATAATTTGTTTTAAACCAGCTGTAAACACAATTTTAACTATCGACATTTAACATTTTAAATTTACAAACACTTAAAATACACTTACATGGGAAAATATAAGTGTATATACAGAGTGTTCATATTTATGTATATGACAATAAATAGCTTTACAAAACCAAAAATACTGTTTTGTTTTAACTGTTTTTAAAGTATAGATTTTCAAAATGCCATCACTTCGTTTGATGAAAAATTGCTAGAGAGCTGAAATTTTTACAGAATATTTTTAAAACCTATTTAATGAATTGTGTAGGGTTTGAAAATGTTCGGTGAATAAATGGGGAAGTAATATAAAATCAAACTTTTAAACCTCTTTGTGTGACACCCACGCGGTATAACAATATCAATTCTTTGTATTACTTTGTTCTCGAGATATATTGCGGAACAACATATCCGGTGGCTTCGCTGACGCTCAGCCACATCATTAACGGAGTCAATGTTGAAGGAGTTGACGGACGAGAAGGCGCTGCTTGGCGCGCTGGTGCGGCACAGGATGGCGGGGAGAGTGGGAGGGCTGGCCGGGCCAAGACAACTTAAATGTTCATTGTGCCGAGGGCAATATGTCTGGAAGTTGTGCGAGCTGGGTGCAAGTAGAGCTGTAGTTGGACAGCTACGAGCTTTCTTACACCTTATATCACGCCAGGCGAGTTGTTTGTAGCAGTAACAGCGGCAACGGGAACTTCGGTAACGGCCTTCCTGCTGCAGTCTGCGGGGGTAAAACATGAATATTTATTTCCATCTTTTACACCAACTTACCACATCGCGACTTGCATCCAACTTTACAATTGTTCAGAACTTAATAAATCGTTATTTGACAATATACCTTAATCGTAACGTAATCGAAATTGAGAATATGTAAAGTTCTATTCGGAAGAAAAGCCTGATAAGTAGATGATATTATTCTTATTGTATTCAAAGAGCATGCCATCCAAGGTACGCGTATTTTTCAGCAATTTTCTTATTTTTCATCATGGTTACGATGAGAAAATGTAGAACTGTTCACATACGCTCAGCCAAATGCTATGGAATGACATGCTCCATTACCAAACTCGATGTTGCTTATATTGAAATTATTTTGTTCCAAAATTCCAAAACTTTAGGTAGGTTCGTTTTCGTGACACTATGTGGACAGACAGACTGTCGAGTGACAGGCTTCGCTGACGCTCAGCCATCAAAACGCCCGAACAAACGACCAGCGCTAACAGATTTCCTCGTAGAAATGGACGAACTATTCTTATATCAATACAAACAAACAAAATGCAAGTTGATACGGCTCAAACATAACTGGACGAGACACAAAAGATTGCAACAAATATTTACGTTGAAGGATTGGCATGGCTCGGAAATGTTGGTATACGAGTACTATTAAAAACATGTGTCATATCATTTGCAGTTCTTCGTTCTACTGGTGACAATTGTTTGCAAAGTCTTGGTGACTTGGAAACCTGTAGGATATGTTTGGGAGGTGTTTTCCAGTAGACACTCTACGCCAATAACATTTTGAATTTATTATAATAAACATTTCTAAGGGCGACTGTTACCCAGGAGGGTTCACTTCTGGCTGGTTTATACCTTTCAGTTGAACCCACAGTGAGCACAGAAAAAAATCGATGTGTCACTTCAATCTGGGCAACCTTACGGCTGTCCAGGAGCGGCACATCACTAACCGCAAATGTTTAGATTCTGGGCTGCAAGGTTAGTTCGATAGGACTAGTCTAATGCAGGAAATGACTGTTGAAGTTGGTGAGGTTCTCTAAGATTCAAAGGTTCTTGCTAGCCTAGTCGTAAGGGCGTGTCACCCCCTGCCTGCTTTGACTAGAGAGGCTGGTTCAGAGATGGCTTCCCCTCCTTCCGAGGCGAAATGACTGAGATTAATGTTCTAAATCCTTCCTCGTGGATTTCCTCGACAGGAGGCGGTCCCTACCCTCAACCTTGACCATCGAGAACATCCTGTCATTCCAGAAGCAGCGCAAAAGGACTTTTAGAACTAAGTGAAATTTCTCAACTTTGTCTTAAGGCGACATAAAATGTAAATTGGATCTCCGCAGCCTCCGCAGGTCGAGTAGAGACACCTTTGAAAATGTTGCTTTGCGAAATATATTTAAGTTTGATAAACCGAGAACCTATAATTCAGAGTCTGGACCTCTCTAAACCACAAACTACTAACAATAGAAAAATGCCTTATACGCATAAGGTGCAATTTTTAAGCTTCTTGCCCTAAGAGAACATAAAAGAACAACTTTACAAATTCAGTTTCACAATTTTGCAACTTCTCCAGGAATCGAACCCGTGAGCTCTCTTTTTTAGAGAGCCGCATCTTTACGCTACAGAGAAAATAATTGGTAGCAATCAATTAAGTGCTTCTGATCTACGTATATAAACTAATGCAGAATATTACATTATAGCAAAACATAGTTTTACCTTTCCATAAGAGAAAAGTACCACAGTTTTAATACACTGCCTATGTAATAATTCAATATCCATCGTAGTGACTGCTAGTATTTTATGGAAGATGTTAAAAGTTGAGGCCTGTTGCAGCACTGGCAGTTACACGGTCCTGCACAGTGTAATGGCTCACTTACAACTCTACGATCGATTTGCTACACGGAATGGTAAACACAAATCGTTTTATCTTAAAGTTCCAGCCGTGCAGACCTCATTTTCGAGTTTTGCCTATTGAAGCAATCGTTTCAACGAATAATATTTCAAAATTGAATATCACTTTAATTTTAAGGAATAATTTTCAAACATTCCAGCAACATTTCGGAAATAGGCAAAAATATAAGATAAGTATTGAGAGGAAGAACGGTGATACACACAATTCCTACCCCCTCACCTATTCATTTACCCTAATTCTACACGTGGGGTGGGTTAATGTATTACCCAATCCAGTAAAATTCCCCTGTCTTATTCCCTTAGAAAAACTTATCGAAGGACCTAATGATGATTCCCTTAAGAAGATGAAATGTAAGAAGTCTACAATAAGTATGAATGTGGGGTTTAGCTGCAGTTCATCTTCTTCTTAGTGCAGCATCTGGAATCTGACGCTGTCACCGACTTGACTCATGGAATCTGGAGTCGTGTTCGTCTGAAGAGATCCAAAAAATATTTACAGTGCTCGGATTCCAGAGGCTGCACTAGAGGGTGGTAAATAGAAGAAGTAAAATATTTACGCTAGTAACGCCTTTTCATCATGCACGATCACTTGTCGTATACTTTTTGCCTCAGATCGCTTAGGTTGATACTTTAGTTTCTCACATTTTAACTCTTTTAGGAAATCACTATTAAGGTTCTTCGATCTATTTTTCTATGGGCTTAAGACGGCGACTATTGCTTTGGAAGATTAACCTAACCCCATTATTCCTTTAAAATGTACAATGGATCGTCTTTGAAGCAGTCTAAAATTATGTATGTGTGTGAATTTGATGTATTTCAATATGATAGATATTTCAAGTTTTTCATGGCACTACTTTTTCAATTATTCTTGGAAAACTGTTTGAAGTGGAAATTGTGAAAAGGTTTAACACTCTATCTACGGAACAGTAACGTAATTTTATCCAACAAACTGAGGAAAACTCTTTGATTAATGTTATATTCCGCATTTCTCGAGTATGGGGTTGCGGGTGAGAGAAATTTCCACATGTAAGAGCTGTTCCGCTGTGTTAAGGTTTTTTGCATTATGTTGTACCCTTCGTTTCCTTGTCACGGGTTAAATAAAGTGGTATTTAATCTAAGCTTGATTAGGATACTCAAAGAAATTACGTTAATCCTAAAATTCGTTTTACTAATAAAACTAACATAACTAGATTCATACAATCAAACTTATTTAGATGATTGTATTGTCAAAGTAAATCATTTGATTTATTAATTTCAAGAATTGAAAAACACATGTAGAGTTAAGAAAAGGGACCTGATATCTAAAAGCATTTTGGAATTTTTAGGGAACCCCATATTTAAGCCATGATAAATACCTTCACTCCATTTTACACGATAATTTATTTTACCTAATAAGTAACAAATGTATTACAGAAATAAGGATTAACGGAATAAATTAATATAAAGTAAAGTAAGATGTCCTTAAGGGTAAGTAAGGTTAAGGCTAAGAAGTCCTCTCTAACACTTGACCCGGGAACTAACGTCTTCAAGATGACTTCCGAACCACCACGAATGGCAGGCGGGCTGCTTACAAGGACAGGATCGTTCAGCGGTCACCCATCCAAGCAGTAGCCACGCTCGACTTTACTTAGGCCCGGCCTCCACTTGCGATTTGTTTGTCGCGCGATTGTTTAGTCGCAAAAATAGAACCTATTGTTTTTAAATGCAGGCGCATCCACATGCGACAGAAATGCGACTGCGATTTAAAAAACGCAAACTGGACCTATTTGACCGCGACGCGACTGACGCGGAAATAAAATGAGTCCACACGGACAGGACATCGACATGCATCCACTGGCGATTATTTAGTCGCATTTTTGACTGAGTACTGTCGAGCGGTGGCTGTTTGTTAACTAAATAAATATGTCTGACAGTGAAACCTCTACTAGTAAATTAGTATTATCAGTCATTGATACTGATTTTGCTAATTAGTGAAGTAGAAAAGAGACCGGCTCTTTATAATAAACAATTAAAAGAGTACAGTGACCGAAATATAAAAGAAAAACTGTGGACTGAAGTGTGTGGTAAAGTGATAGAAAACTGGAATGACCTTACATCAAAAGAAAAGAAACATAAAGGTGAGTGATTTAAATATGATAGCATTTAATTGGCTAAAATACCACCTACATGATATCTAAAAAATGTAGCCTACACTAACTTATAATTTATATCTTATCGGATTCATTGCAGTTCTATATGTTCCCGATTATCAATTTATTTTCGTCTTTGATATTGTAATTATCTTATAATCTATTATATTATCGTCTATTAAAATATTGTATGCTTTTTTAATTTATTCCCAACAGTTTTGTTTATTTTTTATTATTATTTCACAAGAAACATTTTTTCAATATTTCATTTTAATAGGGTCTACCTAATAGGTTTCTGTAAATAAAACATCGTTCATAGTTTTATTAGCAATTTATTTAAACCAAAATGTAGTTTTGGCTAACAAGATATGGTTGTATAAATGATTAATAATGAAATTATTAAACTTTAGTTACTCTTAACATGTATTAAACACAATTTTTTTTAAACAGAGGTTTTCTTCTGTAAATCACTTCCATGTATTATTATGCCAACTTCTTCTTATTGATTTAAACATGGTCGTATTGCCAAGGTAATGAGCCTTGAGGGTGAAAATGAAGTAATCCTGCCAAGTAGTCTCCTTGCTTCGATACCTGAAGAGGTTACCCCCGTACACCGACTTGTTGTATACATACCAGCGGACACTCATAGCATTCATCTTCAACTCGAATACCATCTTTTCTTCTTACAAAGTTGTTGAGAACGCAGGATGATTTAATAATGTCATCCGCTAAGTTCGTTTGGACATTCAATGGCCGATTGGAAAATTCGCCATTTTGTTGGCTAAAATACCAAACGTGCATTCCACCATTCTTCGAGCACGGCACATTCTGTAGTTGTATACTCTTTGTTTCATGGATAAAATTCTTCCTGGGATAAGGCCTCACTATATTTCTTTGATGTAGCAAATGCTTCATCTCCAACTAATAACAAATGGCATAGGTTTTCCATTTTCGTCATTAGGAAGAGTTTTGAGCTTGAGGGATGTTCAGTTTGCCATCAATCAACTTTGCACCTAGTGCGGAGTTTTTCAGAATATTTGAAATCACTGTTACTACCGTAAGATCCTACATCGATTGCTGTAAAACAATAGTCTGCGTCTACTACAGCAAGTAACACAATCGAAAAGTAATTTTTAATAATTGTAAAAAAAGAGATCCAGAGTGATTTGGCTTCTGAATTCTTATAATTTTTGCCGTCAATGGCACCAATGCAATTTGGGAAGTTCGTTCGCAAGTAAAATTGTTTTGCTATCTCCTTCCAATCTTCCTCTGATTTGGTAGGCAATGTGTATTGGTTGTAAACATGTCCACAAAAATTTGAGCAAGTATCTTTAATGATGTGACCAATTGTGCTGGCACCCAATAAATATTCAAAGTGTAACGAAATGAAGCTGTTCCCAGTGGCAAGGTACCTGAAAATAATAAATTCTGAAAATAAGGAGTAACTATATCAAAAGTGTTATGATGAAGTTATGGCATAGGTTTTACATTTGAAATCAATAAAATATAATTTTTAATTATTCTAGGGGGTTAATACTAAATTTGTATTCCAGGTACAGACGTTCAAAAAAAGTGGAAGAATTTAAAGGACTTGCTTTTTGAAGGAAATTGCAGCACACAACGAAAAAACCACATCAGGCCAAGGAGCAACAAAAAGAAGAAAGTATATCCATTTTGATGCGTTTGCTGTTTTTGGTTCCCTTTGTAAAAAGGAAGAGAAACTATTAGTAATATCTCCCTCAATGAAACGGATGGATATGAACCAGAGCAACCACATGATACATCTGATGACATTCAAGAAGGTAATTCTACTGCAAGATGCTCACTTGGCATTAATGCACAGACCGAGCGTGAAAGGCGTAAAAATAGTAAGAAACAAAATGCAAACTCATATGAGACATCTTTATTGAACATTTTTGAAAGCAAGACAAAGTGACGAGGGTAATGAAGATAAACACTTCGCTTTAATGTTGGTTCCAATGTTAGGAAAATTAAATGAAGAGCAAAAGCATTATGCTAAGATAGAAATTTTAAAAAACGTCATGAGGCAAGCTCGAAACATTAATCCACGCCCTGGTTACATCAGCTCTTCCCAACATACACAACAGCCACAGCATAGCCATTCTGCTTACGGACATATAATTCTAACCAACCTGTGTAATCCACAAAATACTGGGCCACCAATGCAGAATTTTTACAACGATTTTGCAATGGAAGTGTTTTGTCATCACCCTCTGCAAGTGGAAGTGATCTTTTTGATTTATCGTAACTCTTTTAATGGGTAAACTACTAACCCTTAGTTATTCCTATAAACATTTGATTTTTTATTAATTTGTACTTGTGTTTTTAAAAATGTTTTGATTTAATAAAGAGTTTTTAATAGATAAACAAATAAGATAATTTGATTTTCTGTAATTATTACTCACCTCAAAGTCACTTATAGATAGACGTTTTCTTCTGGTGGTAATAGACAATCTCCATTTTGTGTTTTTATATGTAATTGATGGACCAATTATTCTCAAAAGTTCATCAAACTATTTTTCGTCATTCGGTAATACTGAAAGAATTTTATAGGATGTTCACTCAAATCTTCAAATAACTTGTGAAACTGCCCTTTTAGTAATCGCTGACTTGTTTATTGGTGAACCCAGTAATTATGTTTTCGCCGTTTACGTCTAGCACGAAGTAAAAGCGCGATCACAACACTTGCTTTCGATGTCATCCATGATCAAAATCTACAACGATTCTGTCGCAAGTGGATGCACCTCAATTAAGTTTTGCGACTGCGACAAAACAATCGCCGCGACAACAAATCGCAAGTGGAGGCCGGGCCTTAGTCTGGTTATCTCGCTATAACAATTGTATCCGCTACACTGCGCCATTGGCATAAATAAACCTTTTATTCCTTCAAATACGACATACATAAAATGCATGTACAATGGACATACATTGCGGGTAACTGCCTTACACCTCAGGGGTTTTTGGCTGAAACAAATATTTCCCCAGAGGAATAATTAGCAGCCCTGGAGTAGATGAATTGGAAATTGTTCTGCGGATATCAAAAATGAGAGGGCGTCAGTAAGTTATATGATTTTTGGTTTTTTTACTATACAAAAATTATCTCTGACCCAATTCACGTTCTTTCCGTTTGCCATGCTCCCTGGATTATCATGTTTTCTAACCTGTAAACCACAAGGTTTGCGGTTACAGGTTAGAAACTATACATTACAAGTTTAAGTTACTTTTTGCACACAAAGTTAATATTTAAAGTTCGTTTTAATATACATTACGTATCACCTCAAACCAATTTCCAAACCTGCAGTACATTTTGCAAAGTCTTGAAGATTGTTTTTACTTCCACGTAAAACTTGTAAAATTGCCATTATAAAGGCATTCCCACAAAAATAGGCCTTCCAGGATGCGATACTTAAAACCCAATGTTTAACATAAAAACAATATTAAGGTGGATGTAGAAGCTGGTTCTCGAAAACGTTTTCTAAACAATAATGATTGCAAAAATCAAGAATATTATGTATTATTCTCGGGTCATTCCGTGTAAAATCAACACACTTAAGATAAAAATTTTATCTTGCCAATTTAAAGTTTACTAAAATATGGTACGTTCATAGTGAATGCTGAGACCAAGACACATTCAGCCACGAACCCATCCTTATCTCATATTATATTTTATTATGTGATTTTCAAAGGTACTGATGAATTATGAAAGATTTTTCGTTATATATTACTACACACGCACGCGCGCACAAACACACACACACACACACACACACACACACACACACACACACAGCTGCTAAATGGAATCCCGCCAGGCTTTCTATGTTAATTAGGAGAATTCCTAGAGCATTATGAGGAATGTCTATTTGTCTTTTTGGAAACTTTACATAGCTGTATTTCGAAGACGGTTTTAAAAGAAAATTTTAAGATTTTTCATTTCTCTTACACTCAGCACACACTATGAGTATACCGAATTTTATAAAAATCTAAAACGTTGACGTAAATTGAATGTGTTGAGTTGACGGCCCTCACAATTATTCTTCCTGAATAACCAATGCAGAATTTACTTTTAAAATGGCAATAATATATCTTATGAACCACTCATTTATATACTTTATTGTCAATTTTTGGGGAATTAACAACTAACCGTGTATAAAAAACCTAAAGGGCGTTTGTGAGTATAACAAAGTTAGTCCGTGTTGGCTAGGCGCCATATTTATAAAGTCGGCCGCTGAGTTGGCAGATCAGCATACAGCCTGACCCGGCCTAGTCCTGCCTTGTTCATGTTTTAGGAAGGGTTTCACTTGAATTCTGTTAACATTCACTTTTGGCAATCATGTAATGTAGGCTTTTATTCAACCGTTTGTGTCAGATTTTGATAACTTAATACAAAATTCTCATTTTTGTGCGACTTCGCTGATGACAAACATTTATTTAGTTCTTAATAGTATTTAAAGAATTAAAAATTTGTCTATGTGCAGGTATTTCAAGTCTTATTGTAAAAAACCACTACAACACATGTACAGATACATAAAGACATGTATACATAAAAATATGATTAAATTAAGACTGGAAATGTCTGTGAATAATCTTATTTTAAGAAAAGTACACAAAAACGATTACGCTTAACCTTAATTCCCACAGCATTTTGAATCATGAAATGGTCTATTAACTAGAACGAATCTAAGCACAAGAAAATTAAACTAAATAACATAAATAAGCAAACATTTACTCTACGTAAATAAAAGAACGTATTTTTCAATATTTTATACATTTATCCAGGTTGTTCATAAAGGGTAACAAACTTATGTGGCTGATTATTTCAAACCAAAGATTTCTCTTAAACATAGGTTAATAAATGTCGTTTAGCTGCTATGTTGTAAAAAAATTAATACCTCTTGAAATAGTAAAGGCACAGGTACCAAATTTGCTCATGAATAAAAAAAGTTTAAAAAACACGTTCTTTTTATTATTACTTCATTTAATTCTGACTTTTTTATTTGATTTGAAAAATGTTGAAAAACCCATTATTTTCATATAAAATCTGATTCTGCCTATCTAGAAATGAAGTTGTATGCAAGTTTCAATTGTATACCTCAATTCGACTCGATATATTCTGTTGACACTTAGGCTTCGGCCAGGCTCAGACAAACTCCATTTTACACCATCATACACTATCATTGTACATCGTACACTACCATTGTACATCATGCACTATCATTACACATCATACAATATCATTATAAACCATACACTATCACTTTACATCATATAATATCATTGTACATCATACACTACCATTGTACATCATACACTATCACTGTAAATCATACACTATCATCGTACTCAATTCTATATATACATCGATTAATAAACTATACATAAAAATAAAAGGACAGACACGAAGAAAAATTCGACTGCACTGTACTAAAATGCTTCGCTAATATTCAGCCAATAAAATTTATGATCTTGACGGGGAAAACTTAAATGAAAAATAAAACCACTCTTACCAGAGGAAGCTTTAGGTTTTAAAATTGTGTTTGACAGTATATATTTTAACTACCACGCTACTGACTAATTTCAGAGCGGTTTATTAATTCAACAGTTAAATGTCATACTTACATAAGGATAAAAAATAAAATATACTCATGTTCAAAAATCTGAAACCTATCGATTTAATATGTTGTATTGTTCCCAAACTTTTAAATTCTGTTTCAGTTTGCCGTGCATAAGATTATGGGCTGGTGCAAGTCACATGCTCAAATCTAAAATTAAGTCATTGCTGACTGCAAAGTACAGTAATTAGTTACTAATACAACTGATGCTATGAACACAATTCTTACTCAATTTATTCCATGCTTTATATATTGGAAATAACTACAGAAATTCCAGAAGTAATCCCAAGCAGAGCTGTGTGAAAGCATAATGAAGTCCTACAAAAACCTGTAGTGCGATAAAAGTTCAAAATTTTAGTCAAGCTGACATGTATCGCGTCTATCAAACTTCTGAGTTCTTTGCAGCTCTTACCACGTTCTTTATATTATTCTAATAGTCAGCAATAGAAACATCCTCATTGAGTTAGAAGAATGTAAATGTGAAGAATAGTTTTCTAGCCACAAATAAATTGAGTTAACAATGTAAATTTTTTGCGGTTTTTTTTCGTATTTCTTTAACATACTACGGCTACAACTAAAATTGTTCACTGTATTTATCCGGATGTTAGTCTTTTGAAGTCACTCATATTTAAATTACAATATCTGATAATCAAAATTAGAATACGTCAAATCACAGGTTTCGCTAAGCCGCATACAAAAGTTCAAATCTATACTTCATTTTATTCCCTAGATGTCCTGCAGACAGATAGACCATGTAGAAAAGAAACGCTTACATATTCCCGTCAGACAGATGAGAAATTGCGTCATTAGGCTGTCTATCGCTCAGCCTAATTGTATGGTTGTACACAAAATACTATTGAACTCATTCTTGCCTATCTAGAAATAAATTTGCGTCCAAAACTTTAAATCTATAGATGAAGTTTCTCGAAAGATACACATCCACATTTTTGTTCAGGAAGTTAAGTTTTATAGCGGTGGTCAATAAAATATCCACAACTACTATATTTTCTTTTTGCTCTACGAATAAAAGTGTCACTTTTAAAAATCTCTCACGATTGCACTCAATTTATTTACAAATGTATTTATTCGGCTATTTTCTCGTTTCCATCATGGTTACCCATAATACCGATATACAAATATTCACTAACGCTCAGCTAAATCCCATTGAGTGGCATGCACCATCATCGAACTCTGTGTGTCTCATACAGAAATAAAGTATCATGCAAAGTTTCTAGTCTATAGTTCAGTTCGTGTATGAAATACAGCCCTGACAGTTACATATATAGACAGGAATTGAAGTTTTCCAGCCTCACGAGTGATAGGCTTTGCTAAAGTTTATCCCACAATTAAATAGTTTTTATACGCAAACGTTTACTGTTTACAGTATATTTATTCAACAAATTCCGCATACACATACAATAATAAAACAATGCAAAACAAGTCTCGCATTTATATACCTTCAAAATTAAATGTTTCCTTTCATTGAAACTGAGGTCCAAAACTGAATACAAACAACCGCAATTACTATACGAGCGTGACCCACAATTCTATAAAGTAGAAGTTGACCTTTTCGGAAGAAATTAAAACTTAGTGACCTGGAAAAGCACTCAGAAAAGGAATAAACGGGACGAGCGAACTAATTAAGCATAAACGGTTTACCACCGCAAAACCGCCCCCTCAAAGCAAACAAACCAGCAGAAGCACTTAGCTCAGCAAAGCGGGATAACACCGAGGAGTCTTTGACTTGTCTATAATTACTAATACTGGCAATATCTCTTTTACTCTGATACTTGGGAAAATATATTCCACAATTACTGGATGAGGATCAGGAGTCCAGAAGTCTTTCACTTGGCACAGCAAAGCAGGATAACACCGTAGAATCTTTGACTAGTCTATAATTACTAATACTGGGAATATCTCTTTCACCCTAATACTTTTGAAATATATTCCACAATTACTGGACGATGATCAGGAGTCCAGAGGTATTTCACTTGGCTCAGCAGAGCGGGATAACACGGTGGAGTCTTTGACTTGTCTATAATTACTAATACTGGGAATATCTCTTTCACTCTGATACTTGGAAAAATATATTCCGCAATTATTGGACGATGATCAGGAGTCCAGAGCAGAAGCACTTAGCTCAGCAAAGCTGGATAATACCGTTGAGTCTTTGACTTGTCTATAATTACTAATACTGGGAATATCTCTTTCACTCTGATATTTGGGAAAATATATTCCGCAACTACTGGAGATAATGTATTAATCCAGCATTCACTTTTTATAGCCTACTATCTACTTTCTATTGAAAAATATTCCTAGGATCAATAACACTTTTAAAAAGTTTGTAATATATTTAAAAAAAACTGTGGGAACTAATATTTTATCTGTAAATTGTATTATACAATTAATTTAAATCGTACTTTTAGTCTAAGTCTGTGTTATTTATTTTGTTGAAGATTTACCAGTGTTGTCATTTAAATATATACAGGTTTAGGTAAAGGTGTCTAAACGTCGTGACATCTCTTTAACCAGTAACACTACACTCATCTTATCGTAATGGGGTATGAGAACGTCCGTTTTGGTCACTTTTCTAACCTTGGGCCTTTTTTCATAATGTGAGTTTTTGGGGGGGTTTTTAACGCGAATCTTTCAAACTGAAATATACAGTTAATTTTAATGGCAGTGGCAAAAGCGTATGAACGGTGAAAAATGCAGGCCTTTATCTCATTCCATCAAGAAATAAAAATTCGTTACAAAACATTTAAACAATTCATATAGGTGAAATTTTCTTACATGTAAATTTAAACAAATCAATTTTTCTGACAACACTCTGATAAAGTCGCCGAATGCCAAAATACCTTGTCTAGATGTAACAACACTGACAATAATGATCGAAAACTCAAGTCTCTCACAATATACAAATGGTTGTTCCAAGAATCTATGTTGCCATATATCAATATCAACAATATCACATATGTAATAATGAAAAAAACCCAACATTATGACATTTATTTAGATGGAAACCCATTTATTACAATGCGCAAACGTAGCAAAGTTAATCAAAAGTATCTGTAAAATACTCAATTTTATGTGCTCTAATAAAACTTGAAATATTGAATAAACTTATAATATGTCATTTTATTATCATCTAGCATAAAATATTTTCTTGTCTGAATGAACATCAATCAGTCAATACAAATGAATAAACAAAAGTGAAATAACAAGAGTCTTTATTGCAGTGACAAAAGAACTTATTCATCCGAAGTCCATGCAATAATAATTGCACTCGTAACACTAAATCATGAACCTTTTGTGTTAACCTTGCAATATTTCTCGTGACAAACTTGGTACAACTTTACATTTTAAGAGCGTTGTACCAGAACATGTCTGTGGTGCAATGAGTAATTGCATCTTTCATCTCAGAGAGTTTTAGATCAAAGGTAATAAATGGATCTTTGTAGGAAATAACAAACTGCTTTTATTTGTTACAAAAACATTTACAATAATCATATAATGTAAATAATACTGTGTTTTTTTAAATTTTTTAACGCATAATGGACAAGTTACATCAAACATGTACTGGCTTATTGGAATTTATAACAAAACTCATTATTATTTTTATAACGTTAATTATCAATATAATACGCGTTTATATAGCCCAAATTCAGGTAGTGATAATCTTTGAATTCATACAATAACAAATCAGTTTAAAATGCTTAATTTTATCGTTTTGTTTTAAAGGCGAACATATGTTCTTCTACTGTCATAATGTTATCTAGTTATTTCCGCCACATTAAATTTGTTGAACATTCCATATAGTACTAAAAGTAGGAGCAACCCCACATCATATGCGGCGTAAATGGCAAAATTCCATATTTATAGCTCATTGCTTCAGACTGTCAGACAGGCAATCATAAAAGAAACTTTTACATCCTCTGGCGGACAATATACAAATTTCGTCAGCCTAGCGATTGTCTTCACATTCAAAAATACACCATTTTTTACTATATGAACAAAGTTCTACGCATAAAGTCGTTAAAAGACGTTCTTGTGTGTTATATGAGTGTAATGCTACATGTGTATAATATAACACATATTAAAATCTTACATAATCGGGTTCATACAGTTAAATATTTATTCATTTTGATATTTTCCCATTGTCATCATTGTTACTCTAACACATATGTAAAAATATTCGTTAACGCTCAGCCAAATCCCACGCAACATCATAGATATCCGAGTTGCCTGTATATAAATAAATTTTTTATGCAAAAATTTCAAGTCGGTCAGGTCGTTTTCGAGATATAGAGCAGACAGAGACATAAATGGTATTATTCTAGCCCCTACACTAACGCTCAGCCTATAACAGCTGATCTATTTATAGAGAACAGAAAAGTGTTGTTTGCTACTGTTATTTTCTGAAAATAAAGCGGTTGAACTGCACTATTAGTCCTAGGGGTTTGGACTGTGCCTAAAGTTTTGCTACTGTAAGTGTTTATGGTATTAATTTGCTAGAGTTTTGATTATTTTATTTAAATTCTTATTAACTTATAAAAAGATGCTTGCGGTTGCCTTAGCTGTGCTTGATACAAAATATTTTTTTCCTATTACATTATTTTCTTTGAATAACAAATACAATACTTTCCCCCTTTTATATACACCATAATATCCGTAAACTATGTAATTGATAGTCTCACGTAGAGCTTGCCCTAGTTTACGGACATCAGCCGGTTAAATACGTATTCTGTGATATTTACATTGCACTCATTACATCCATTCCAATTACGACGATGAGTCAATTACAAACTCGAATCATACGAGCTGTAAAACACGTAACATTTTTACCGTGTCCACCTGTAAAATTTACATTCATCCAGCAGTTTATTTACGCACAGCTTGTTTCAGTCAATTCATCAACGCTGAAAGGCTTCAATCCAGATTACTGTTTTATTTTTATTCCCCCTAAACGCACAATGCTATTTGGCAAGTAACAACTCGTTGATTCCAATCCATCCTAACTTTGATGGTTGTGTTTTATTGCATCACTACAGCCATTTCCCTGGGCAGTGACCCTGACAGACTCATGATCCAGGGCTTTAGAGGGTACTAGTCCGTACAAGTTGATTATATGTTATTAATACTCACAAACGACAAATCATTCAGAGTATCTCGAGATGTGAGTCTAGGTATTCAATTAAAGAGTGTAAATTCCTTTACTATCACTGAGGATCTTCTTTTCGTTACGGAATTGAGGTGGAAATCTTCCGATAACTCTATATTCTTCGAAATGGTCATTTTTTACTACCACTAAGATGTTCTTTACGTTTTGGAATCGACATGAGTCTTCCGATAACTCTGTGTGCTTTGAGAATTAGAGGAAGAAGATCAATCCTTTTACTACCACTAAGGATTTTCTTTACGGTGTAGAACTCTGTGTGCTTCGAGAATTAGAGGAAGAAGATAATCCTTTGACTACCACTAAAGATTTTCTTTACGTTTTGGAATCGACTTGAGTCTTCCGATAACTCTGTGTGCTTTGAGAATTAAAGGAAGAAGATAAATCCTTTGAATACCACTGAAGATGAGATGTTCTTTACGTTGCAAATTCGACGTGAGCTTCAAGATTTTGAGTAAGTCTTCAGACAACTCTGGATTAGCTGAAGGAGGAGGTCCTGAGCCACTGGAACTTCGGGCTGAGTACAGTGTTTTGTCTTATTGTCCGGCAAGAAAATGTAAAGACTATGTCATACGTTTCCCACATTCATCTTAAAATAAACGTAATTTTATTTGGAATGGTTTTGCCTCGGGATGGACTCCAAGGGCGAGTCAGAGCTAACAGTGGACATTTACTTCTTTTTTGCTTTATAAAGAGATTGTTAGGAAAAGTTAATATCATCAGATTTCTCTGTTCGTTTTCCGTTTAGACAAAGGCTATGAGTTCCCAAAGATGCAGCTTCTGGTGTTTTAGACATTTTAGTGACTTTGGTGCAGGTATCGCTCTTGGACCTTTCCCATTCCTTATTTGATATTTATTTAGGAACGTAAGTCATCATCCCAAATCATCATTATATTTCCCATTCAAAATGCAACGAACCGCATGGTCTCTCCTTACACATGACATTGAAGAAGAGGTGGGATTGTTGGACTAGAACTCTTCACATGAACTCATCTACAGAGTAAAAACACTTCAGACACTAAAAGGTCCTTTAATCGAGCTTTAAACAGGGGTGGGTTGTTGACATTTTTTATGCTCTCAGGGAGATTATTAATTAATCTGACACCAGCTTGTGAAGGAAGTTGTTCAGATGCCAGTGTTCTATGATGTTGCATCCTGTAGCTGTCCCCACCTCTAGTACCATACCTGTGGACGTCCCTGCCACGCACTAACTGACATCGGAATCGGCAATACATAGCAAGATACAGATACAGATACAGAGGCAGGGTAAAGTCAGAAAACCATGCTCCCTGAAAGCATCGCGGCACAACTCTCTGTCTTCTACGAGAAAATGTCAGTTGTCTTGAACCCCCCCCCCCCCCAATTTAATCCTGGCTATGTTCTTGGCTCACGTGTAGTTAGTTGTTCGACTTAGATAAAGGGTGACACAATCTCGATATGTGTAAAATAGGTGAGGATCTAATTGTTAGTGACATTCATAGTCAGATTCAAGAGTGAATTTGCTTGCGCTTTATAAGAACACAATATTTTCTTCAACTCGATGGGTAAATTTCCGCTTGGAAAAGTATTGATCATCGAGGGTTGTAAAAGGGTTAAAATAGCAATTCGTCATATTTTTAGCGTGACATAGCTAAAATAAGTAAATAATATTTTGTTTGAAGTTTGTTGTTGACGTTTGAAAGATTGTGAAGGAAACAGGATTTTCCTAACAATTACCTATATATCTATCTGTTTGTTACTTTAGGTTTTTATTGATATTTCTCTTTGCGAAATTGACAATCAAAGCGCCTGATTTCACGTAGTGGTTGACTAATCGGTTGGTTTGCCAATTTAATGTATGAAGGCTCAATTAATATCCTTTTACAAAAATGAGGTTCCCGATGTAATATGTCAACATCATCCCAATTCAACCACGCCTTGAGACCAACGATGATGTGCAATTTTTGACTTTTCTGTTAGGCCTTTCTCGTGTTATATTTTTTAGTTTTATCAATGTTTAGTTTTGGAGTTGGTGTACATGGAATAGACACAAAACATAGTTGTTGTGGTTCCTGACTAATGCGTTCACAGCGCTCTGGTATGTTTTGTTTTACTTTAACCTAGGTTGTAGTCATGCATGAGTTTAGTCTTTTACCTGAAGAAGAGATCATATTTCCCATACCGAAATGTATTGATTGTATTGTATCACTGAACGATGGCAATTTTCCGTAAAATCCTTTTTCCTTTACAATTAAATAATAGTTATTAGCTTTATCCGATGAAATAAAGAAAACTAAAATTAATTTGCAATTTTATTGTATGTATTTTAAAGACTTTTACTTGCGAAAAATGTCTTCTTATAGTAAAATGTAGAAAAACATGATACGGGACAGAATGGTACAGTTAGGTGCACCACTGTTACATGTTTTGTGCAGAGGTAATTGTCTATGTCCTGTGCACGGTCCTGCACGCTGTAATAGCAGCACTTACAGCTTCACGATCTGTAACGGTAGTGGGAAATCGTCCTTTCGTAAACTGTAAATTCTTCCCATCAAGCAACCCGCAAGCTCGAACTAGTTATAAACCTGTACATTCAATTAATATACACACTAGTTATGTATTGTAAAAAAGTGTATTAGGGTCCTTTTTCGCATTGGCTACCGAAGAGGTTTCGCTTGAGCTCGTTTTATTATTTATTTTATAAGCTAAGTCAAAGATTAGATACACTTTTTGGCAGCTGAACTGTTTGAAAGTGATTAATTCCATTACCATGAATTTATCGAGCAACCTAGAGAAACGAATTACCCTCTATATGTTTTGTATTTTATACTGTATGCATATAGACATATGAATTTTAGATTAGGGAATTTAGAAGCCTGATTGTAAAAACCATACAAACATTTCTGGAATTTCAGTTATGTGGGAATTATATTTCATCCAGTAACCCTTGTCATTCGTGGAAAGTTATTATAAATATACTCATTTTTCTAATGAATCACCGTCTTTCCAGTTTTTTTTGTTTTGTTTTTTTATTATTATTTATGAGAGGCTTATCTGATTTGAAACCGGCACTATCTCTAACTTAGATCTAAAGTATAACGTCTTAGACCGCTCGGCCACCGCACCTTTCTCAGCTAGTGCACTGGAAGTACACCAACTTTACCTAACCATCTCACCAATTTCTTAGTGGAACATAATGCCATCCAATCACTTTCTTTTTATAAAGTCTCGTAAACAAAACGAAAATTGGGTTAATAAGTTTTGTCCAAGCCTTCTTTATATTGCTGCTTAAATGGTTGGGGAGAATTCATCGCACCTTCTGAACGGCAAACAGCCAATGTATTAGTGTCATATCTGGGATATCAGAAATGTAAGAAATTATAATGGCATTTTATTTGTTTTTTACCCTTTCAGATGATTAACACTGGCTATAGAGGATAGATGTTACACTGCGCTGGTTGCCTAGTAACAGTAAGAGTAAACAATATTCTTCTCGCTCTTATTTCATCTCCAATTTTCTTTCCATACTTTGCTAGATTGATTTACTCGGATATTGGTTGAGTTAAAATATTTATTGGGCTCTCGACAACTAAGGACGGCTCGCTACAACTTGCAGAGGAGCTGTTGATAACCCTGATTTATGATTTGGAAATATTAAAAGTCCTTGCTCTAAAAAGATTTTATGATATTTACAATATATCCAGTAGAGTAGATTTTAAATTTTAATATTCAGTAGAAGGCTCCTTGTTATCTTTAAATTAATTTATGGCATTCCTATGTCAAAATCAACACTGGTGAACTTATCCAAGTGACCGTTGTACCATGAGCAAAGACAATGACAGCTTCAGATTTCAGGACAATGCACTAGACGGAAGATGAACTGCAGCTAAGCTACACAATGTAAATTAAAACATTTCTGTAAGGTATGCTAAGCATTTGGCCTGTGAATTGATAAAATGTTTACACCACCTCTAAATCCTCCTTGTTTGAGTGGTTGCCAAGATTTAACCACAAGATACGGCACCATTTTATGCTGTACACAATGTGCGGCTGTGTGCCACAATGGCCTCTGAGGCGGCTGAATGGATTACAAAGCGCGGAGAAAGAAACAGCGACAGCAATCTTAGTAATGGACCGGTCGCAGTGTGGCCTCCAGAACACAGCTACTGGTTGGCAACACTGGCTGGCCTGTACACAATGTGCGGCTGTGTGCCACAATGGCCTCTGAGGCGGCTGCTGAAATGGATTACAAAGCGCGGAGAAAGAAACAGCGACAGCAATCTTAGTAATGGACCGGTCGCAGTGTGGCCACCAGAACACAGCTACTGGTTGGCAACACTGGCTGGCCTGTACACAATGTGCGGCTGTGTGCCACAATGGCCTCTGAGGCGGCTGAATGGATTACAAAGCGCGGAGAAAGAAACAGCGACAGCAATCTTAGTAATGGACCGGTCGCAGTGTGGCCACCAGAGCACTGCTACTGGTTGGCAACACTGGCTGGCCTGTACACAATGTGCGGCTGTGTGCCACAATGGCCTCTGAGGCGGCTGAATGGATTACAAAGCGCGGAGAAAGAAACAGCGACAGTAATCTTAGTAATGGACCGGTCGCAGTGTAGCCACCAGAACACAGCTACTGGTTGGCAACACTGACTGGTCTGGTCTCCATCAGAACTGTTTCTAACTTGTCAAAATGAATTTGCAACTTTGTTTCTTTTTAATGTAACTGCGCAACCAAAGAAATATTGTCTTTAAAAATGTTCAACATTATTACAATATTCTTTATTCATACAATTATTTCCAACTATTTCAAGCTCAAGAGTCGTATATTGTATCATAATTCATCGTAACTTAAAAGTAAACCCTAGTATGTTTTATAATTTTTCATTGAATTCGCGTATTATTGCAAATTGTTTATTTAATGTCACATCTTCATATAAAAAATTAAATAAATTTATTTTGCTATAGGAAAATAAACTTGTTACCAACTCTATATTCAGGTAGATTAAATAGGGTTAATGATTACTGCAATCTATTAAAAATTAAGTATTTGAAAATTTAATCAAACAGTAAATAATAAAATAAACAAAACTTTATAAAAATAATATAACAATATCATTATATATTGTATTTTATTTCGAATGTTATATTAAAGAGAAGTAATAAAATTATTGAAAACGAAATATATTTGTTTTTTTATCTGTTCAAAATATCAATAAATAAGCATCAGTCTATGTGTGCTTCTGTGCTCAGCAACAAATTATGCTTCACCACAACACCAAGTGACTTAACATCCAACGATAAACCTTACAGCCACAAACTAACAAGCGCATCAAACCTTGTTTACTTCGCTTAATTTCCCAAGTTTCCCTCGGGTATTCTTATACGCAGGTCCTTCTTTCATTGTCTTGCTACGTCATCCACTGTTATTTCACGCTGTGTTTTAAACACCCGTATATTCGTTTACTCGTACTTTGATACGTACATTTGCTGACTGTTATAAAATACTTTGAGGTATTTGTACTTTCTGACAATGTTTAACTTGTGTAGCTTAGGAAATAAGCAGTAAATAAAAAATTTCTTATATACATTTTTTATTGAAGACGAGTTTACAAAAATGTACAAACACAATGAATTTACGTTAAAAAGATTCAAATTATTACAAAAAACACAGATTTCAACTGTGGACAATCAAATATGTCCATTCACATTTAACATCACAGACGGTTGTCATTGAAGCTTCATTAATGTACATATTTTCATAATGAAACAATTTAGACTTTAAAAAATTTCTTATATCGCAGTGCATGCAATTCTGCTAACAATTTATAGCCTTTTTGTAGACCATAATAGTCTAAATTAATAAATTATCTTGATCTGATATATGTAATATTCTGCAGAGTAAGGAAATAGTACGATAATAATAATGAAAAAAGTTAATAAACTATCAGTTATATGAAGTATAAAAGGAATATTGTTTTATACAATAAAACAACAAAGGCAAAAACACATGTATAAGACTGCATTTTATATTATATCACGGTGATCAATTTGTTCTTTTTGAATCAAAATATTGACAATGAGAGGGGTGTGAATCGAAAAGAATCGTATATCACAATATTATAATAATATACTTTACAATTTTCATTTTTATGGAAAGGTAATAATATCTTTAATGAATTATTATCTTCTTGGTAGGAAAAGAGATTGATTCCACTGTTTTTGCCTTACAGCGCACAATGTATATATACCATTATTCATATCATTCTCAATTGAATACCTCATTACTCATCCATCTGCAGATAATGCAGATCATTCCTATTTCCAACTTAAATTGTAATATGTAAACTGCGATATCAAACACGATAAAAACGCCATCCATAAGCATACCGTATTAATACGGAAATTCATGATGGTGATGATGATGATCATGATCATGATCAAGATGATTCATCATGATCATGATGATAATGATGAATGAAAAACTATAAATTATCAGAATTAAAGAAAACTAAATGGGAAACACTCAAGGTTTTACATTATCTCCAAATAAACACATTTAAAACATGCAACACTTCAAAAGATGTACAACACTTTTGCATGACCCTTACTCTTCGATAGATCTTATCCATAATTAAAATTTGTCGTAATTAGATTGTGTCTTTTAAAAAAAGAAATTATATTTTTAAACTCAACAGAAAACAATTGATTAACACATTAATATACCTACTTAAAGGCATATCAATACTCAGAAGAATAAGAACACACGAAATGTAAAAATTTAGGGGAATGGGATAATTTACACATATCCCATTCATATTTAAGAAAACTTGTGAGAATTTTCGTCTTCAATACTATTTTTAATATATTTAAAGGTACAATTAGTATGCAAATAATTACACCTTGACAAAGTAAAGTACACATCACTGGGTAAAAATAAGATAAAATCAAAAATGTCGCACAGCGAGTACTGGGGTGAATAGCGAAATCGCTAAGCAGCTGAAAGGGGTCAGGGTGAGTGGGGTGTGTAGCGAGATAAGGACAGGCAGGAACAGGACAGCTCACTGAGTATATGCGGACAATACAGCTTGCCGCCCACAGGCGATTGTGGACAACCTTTTGTCTTTCCAGACCCGCTCTTCCTTATTTTGGACTGTTTCACTACACTGATTATTAATATAAATTTCCAAATGTACATTTTAACACAATACTGTACTTCTTTCCTACTACATAAAGATTTTGGGTAATCTTTGTAGATTTCGTGGTTTTAAAAAATAACAATAACTCTTTATTTCTGTAAACTATCAACAGAATTGACATTGTACTGCAAAAGGTGCAAATTTGTTTTGAACTTTAAAAAATATTATAAACCCTCCGAATATTTATGCAATATAATTATATATATTCATTTCGGGTGTATAAACGCAGAATTGCTCTATTACAACAATTATTAGACTTATATATATATATATATATATATATATATATATATATATATATATATATATATATATCTCCTTTAATATTTCGGCTATGCCGTTTTCCAAAATTATATATATATATATTAGTAGATAATAATATGGGGTTCCTGGCGCACTTTCGGAGCCGACCGAAAAAAAAATGTAAAATACTGTTCAATGTACCATAAAGGAAGCTGAGAAATAACACAGCAAATCTCAATGAAAAATTAACCGAATCTACAGTCGTTCGTCTCCAAAAGCGATCGGTACATTACTATCTACTCTGTGGAATGAAAAATTAACCAAATCTACAGCTGTTTGCTTCTACTTTCTTAAGCTGTGCTTTGTAAAATGTTGTCAAATCTGCTACGAATAAAGGAAAAATCTTCAATGACAGTCGAGGTGTGCTACTACAGACCGACCATCACGATAATCGCTTCGCCTGCGTCATATCCGTAGTGATATCACGCCGTGAGAGGCGCAATCGTTGGTTTACAAGCACCATTTAGTTAAATAAATTTTTCTATCTAAATGGAGCGCGAAAAAAATATCATGTCCGTTCTGCAAAAAAGAAATTTTAAGAAAAAAAACTATGATCGCCATTATAATTCTAAAAGTCACGAAAAAAAACAAGCAAATTTACGATAATGAACTAAATTATTTAAGACAATGGGCTAGAGAAAATAAAATTGCCGATCACGAAAACATGTTTAATATTGAGAAATTACGTGAATTAAAGAGAAATTTCAAAGTTGAAAAGAAAAATCTCGACCTATTTAATGATGAAAAACTTCATTCAATAGCTGAAAAGTTGGCTATCGGTACTAACGATAAAACCAAGTCTGAAATGATCGAAGAAATTGATAAAACTCTTAAAGTAAAATCCGAAAATATCATTGATGTAGAAGTTTTATCCTCAATACACGGTCTTTTCAAGCAATACATTTTAACAAACTTAAACGATAATTCCATGTCAATTTACAAATATCTTTCAATTATGCGGTCAGAAATTAAAAGTTTAATCGAGAAATTTCAAGAAAATGTTAAAAATATGAAGGGCTATCTCTCTTTGGAATGTGAATACGAACGAACTTTAGTGAATGGTGAACCGCAAACATGTCTAATGTATTTTACTATCAAAGCAGACGAAATCTTTGACGTAAACGACTTTATTACTAAGCAATTTAATAAATTAACACATCGAGAACAAACGAATAATCCAAATAAAGGTTCCGGATGGACATTTAAAAGTTGTAAACAACTAGTTTTGAGCCTTAACAAACACGAAATGATGAATGCAGGATCATACATCGATTTACCAAAGAATATCAAAGATAAAAAAGCTTGTATAAATATAAAAAATAGAGATGATTTTTGCTTTATTTTACTCAATAAGATGTGCTATTGAAAAACCAGAAAGAGACTGTGAACGTGTAAAGCAATACGAAAAATTTGTGAATGACGAAATATTTTCAGGTTTTGAGTATCCAATGTCTTTAAAAGATATACAAATATTTGAAAAACGAAGCTACAATTCCAAGTATAAGTATCCAACAATGTCTATCAATGTCTACAGTTTTGATGAAAATATTAACATTGTTCCGTTACAAATTTCTGAAAAATATGACGCTGAAACAAACATTGATTTATTGTATGTTAAACAAGATGATAAATCTCATTATGTTTTGATAACCGATTTAAATAAGCTTGTTTCTTCGCAGTTGTCTAAACATAAAGAAAGAAAATTTTTGTGTAGAAGATGTTTAAGCCATTTTTACAAATCTGGAGATTTAACAGATCACTTAGAAATTTGTAAAAATCATGAAGTTTGTAAGCCACTTATGCCATTTCCAGGTCAAACAACTAAATTTACTAATTATCAAAAGAAATTTAAACCATCCGTACGTAATTTATATGGACTTTGAGAGCATATTAGAAAAAATTCCGACATGCAAGAACAATCCACAAAGATCGACTACAACCAAGATTCAGAGGCACATTCCTTATGGTTTTACTCTATATTTAGTGTCGAATGTGACCAATCGCATGTACAAACCGATATGTTATCGTGCCAAAAATGAAGAAGATTTGAAAAAACGTCCCGACAAAATTGTTTGAAGAACTCAATAAATTATCGAAATACATAGCGAAAAAATATAATTCTAAGAACATGAAACCTATGAAATTGACAGAAGAAGAAGAAATTTCGTATCAAAATTCAAACGTTTTGTCATATCTGTGAATGGTCTGCTTATGATGTTGGGTCAATTCAGTATGGTTTTACTCCTGATAGTTGGAAAGATAAGAGTTATAATAAAGTGAGAGATCATTGTCATTTAACCGGCAAGTTTCGAGGCGCCAGCTCATGCATGTTGCAATCTAAATTTGAAATTTCCTCAGAATATTCCCGTTTTCTGCCACAATATGTCAAATTACGATACTCATTTGTACATAAAAGAATTGGCTAAACAATATGGAAATGTTGATTTGATTGCAAACACCGATGAAAAATATATAAATTATTCTGTAAATTCTGGATATGGCTATGAATTCGAAGGTGATAAGCCAAGAAAATTCATCAAGTTTTCGTTTGTAGACACGTTCAGATTCATGGCCTCGTCTATAGAAAAGTTAGCGAAAAATTTAAAGAAAGAAGACTTCAAACATACAAATCATTTTATACAGGATGGACTGAATGAAATTATAGAAAGACAGCCAAATGACGAAGAAGAAAATCTTTAAAATTCTATCTGGAAAAGGAATATTTCCCTATGAATTTATCGATAGTATTGAAAAACTTGATTACACAGAAGAATTAAGAATTCAAGATTTCTATTCACTTTTGACAGATGAGAGCATATCTGAGAAAGATTATTCAACACTATTTGAGCGTTTGGAACAAATTAAAAGAGAAAAATCTAGGAAATTACTCTGATTTGTACAATATCCAAGATGTATTATTGCTCGCTGATATCTTTGAAAATTTTAGGAATATTTGTTTGAATTGCTATAAGCTTGATCCAGCACACTATCTAACAGCTCCCAGTCTTGCATGGGATGCTATGTTAAAATTAACGAAGATAGAATTACAATTAATTAGTGATTATAATATGTATTTGATGATCGAAAAAGGTATTCGCGGAGGCATTTCTCAATGTATTAAACGATATGTGAAAGCAAATAACAAATATTTAAAAGATTTTGATGACAAAGCCCGAAAACTATTTACTCTATCTCGATGCAAACAACCTTTATGGGTATGGTCTTATGCAAAAACTGCCGTATAGTGATATCAAGTGGATGGATCCAAAAACGTATACAAAAGAAGAGTGGAAAGAAACAATTTTGGAACTCACTGGTGACGAAAACTATGGCTATATTCTTGAAGTCGATCTTGGATATCCAACAAATTTACACGAACATCACAAGGATTTACCTCTTGCTCCAGAACATTTTAAAAACAAACTTTGCACAACTCTACTGGATAAAAACTGAATACGTTGTTCATTCGAGAAATTTGAAGTTCTATTTGGAACAAGGTATGATTTTGAAAACATGTGAATAGAGTTATTGCATTCGATCAGAAGCCTTTTATGAAAGAATACATTGATTTTAACACAAACATGAGAACCAAAGCTACAAGCGACTTTGAGAAGGACTTTTACAAGTTAATGAACAACTCTGTTTTTGGAAAAAGTATGGAAAATGTGAGAAACAGATGTGATATTAAGCTTGGAAATGAAGAATTTTCAATGAAACAAGCTAAGAAAACAAATTTCAAATGCTTTAACATCTTTGACGACAACTGTATAGCGAGTCACATGTATAAACAAAAAGTTAAATTTAACAAACCGATTTACATAGGATTTTCAGTTCTCGACCTCTCAAAATTGCTAATGTACGAGTTTTATTACAACAAATTAAAGAAGTTTGATCCAGATTTGAATCTGTGTTACATGGATACAGACAGTTATTTTCTAGAATTGAAACGAGATCCTTTTAAAATTATTAAAGAAAATATAGATGACTTTGATACAAGTGATTATCCAAAAGATCATGAATGTTTCACTACTAAAAATAAGAAGGTAATAGGGAAATTCAAAGATGAGTTAAATAGCGAAGTTTTAGAAGAATTTTGTGGTTTAAGGTCTAAGATGTACTCGTACAAATATCTAGATAAAAAACCCAGTTAGGTGTAAAGGAATTAAGAGAAGCGTTGTAAATAAAACAATAAATATCGAAAACTTGAAGAGATGTTTGTTCGAAGATAAAGAAGAATTTAGGGACATGACAGTCATCAAAAGTTATAAACATGAGTTGTACACTGTTACCATAAAACAAGCTGGCACTGAACGCTAAAGATGATAAGAGAATTGTCCTAGAAAATAAGATCGATACAGTACCGTATGGCTATAAAACAGATATATTAGACGAATTAAATAAACTTGGAAACTTTGATATGTAAATGGAAGATGATTTAATTCACTGTCACAAGTGTAAAAAAGAAAACGAAAAATATAGATTCAAAAAATCGTTCAAACTCAAAATGGATTGTATAGAATTGCTGCAAAATGTTCAAAATGTAAGACAAACAAGAGTAAGTTTATAAAGAATCCAAAATCCAAAACCTGTTAAGCAAGAATTGAAGACTAAAGATGAGATAGAGATTGAAGCTCGAGAAATTCATGCACCAGTACGAAAAAAGTTTAAAAAGAGAAAAATTATAACATTAGGAATTGACGATTTATGGGCAGCAGATTTAGTAATAATGTCTAACTATTCGGATCAAAATGATGGATTTAAGTATATGTTAAATGTTATTGATACTTTCTCAAAATATGCTTGGTCAAGAGCTATCAAAAGAAAAAACGGCAAGGATATTTCAAAAGCTTTCGAAGATATAGTAAAAGATGCCATAAGGATCAATCACAAACCTCCTAACCTACTTCATACAGATAAGGGTTTAGAGTTTAAAAATAAAGAATTTAACGATGTTTTGAGGAAATACAACATTAAGATTTATCATACTGAAAACGAAGAGAAATCAAGTATTGTAGAGAGATATAACAGAACTCAAAATGAAAGAATGAAGGTTCTTTTTGAGATTAATAAAAACTTTAAATGGATCGATATTCTTCAAGAAATCGTAAAGAAATATAACGATACTGTTCATAGCACAATCAAAATGAAACCGAAAGACGTAGATAAGGATGCAGAAAAGGAGTTATTAGAGACCGTTTTCAAGTATGTTCCACCTGAAATTCACACGAAAAACTAAATTTAAAGTCAATGATCATGTAAGAATTGTTAGTAAAAAACAAACATTTTCGAACAAATATAAGAACAATTGGTCAAGAGAAAATCTTTGTGATTTATCAAATTAATAACACAGATCCTGTAACTTATAGTATAAAAAGATTTAAATAATGAAGAAATAACCGGAAAGTTTTATGAATATGAATTGAGAAAGTCAAAGCTGTAATTTTTTCTATATAAATGGAGTCTCAAAAGAAATGTACAAAGTGCAAAGAATTTAAAGATTTAAATGAATTTTATAAAGATAAAAATAGGAAAGATGGAATGCATTATAATTGCAAAGATTGTGAAAGGGAATATCATAAAGAATTATATGATAAAATAGAAAAATTAACTTTGGAAGATAAAGAATGTCTTAAATGTAAAGAAACTAAAAAAATTTCAGAGTTTAATAGTGATCACTATAGTAGAGATAAGAAAGACTCATATTGTAAAGATTGTGTAAAGAAGAATCACCATAGATTATATTATGAAGATACTCAATGTGAATGTGGAAGAACTATAAAATGGTTAAATAATTATCAAAAACATTTACAAACAAAATATCATAATTCAAGAGTTTAACATTTTCATCGTGTAATAATTTTTTCTATATAAATGGAGTCTCAAAAGAAATGTACAAAGTGTCAAGAAGAGAATAGAAAAGACTGTTATTGTAAGGAATTATACGATAAAATGAACAAATTAACTTTAGAAGAGAAAAAGTGTTACTTTTGTAAAGAAATTAAAAATATTTCTGAATTTAATAACTGGCAGTATAGTAAAGATAGAAAAGATGCATTTTGCAAAGATTGTGCTAAAAAAATTTTCAGCGAAAGTTATAAAAACGAAATGCCTTGTGAATATGAAAAAAGAATTCTACAATGGTTACCTAGTTATGCTAAACATTTACAAACAAAATATAATAAATCGAGAGTTTTTAGTAAAATTTAGAAACATTTTCATCGTGTAATTTAGATATTCTATAAATCAGTCGAGATTCTGCCATATTTGTAGTAAAATGATTTCCGTTGTATAAAATATTCAAAGATTCTTTCATTTGGTTATACAGATTGATAGAATTTGGTTCGTCATCAATGAACAAAATCTCTAATTCAGGATATTTTATTTTTAGATGTTTTAATCGGTTTGGTATTTCTCGTTTCTGAGCTCTGATAACGTAATAAGGATATTCCCACATGTGATTCTTCTTAATTAACACAAAAACATGGTGTTTTTTCTTATCAAAATCTTTACATACCATATCTCTCTTCATTAATTCCATTCGCAATTCTTGATTCTCTATTTTCAAGGATTTCATTTGACCTGAAATTTGTAACTGTTTTATTTCATCTTTTAACTGCTTATTTTCGTTTTTGAGTTTGTACTCACCATATTTTCTAATGGAAGGTAATACTTCTTTCGTAACCCAATTTTTAAACAATTTCGCTTCTGGTTTATGCGATCTCAAAATTAAAGAATAAAGTCCAGATTCATTAACGAAAACAGTGTTATTTTGGAAGTTTGAAGGTAAGCTATTTATAGCCCCCCTTATATTTAGATTAAAATAGAAGTTTTTATCATCTTCGTCAACGTTTATTCTGATCGTTTGCATAGTATTTTCATATTCTAGAATTTTTGCTACGTCTTTAGCCTTAAAACCAGATCACATTGTTTTCGTCAACAATCGTAAAGATATGTTTGTTATTGAATTTTAGTTGATTATTGAGTAGGTCTACAACTGACTCCATTTAGATAAAAATAAAATTTAACTAGTAATTTTTATTTCAGTATAAAGTCCAGATTCATTGATAAAAACAGGGTCAGGATGAAGATTGTTAAGGGGTCTATGGGATAGACTCTTGTAATTTATACATTCAAAAGTTGTTTTCTTGAAAATTTGAAGGTAAGAACGATTCGTTCCCCCCCTTGATTCATCATTATTTCGACAATCTTAAATATATTGTTGTTTTACTCTCATTATTTAATAGATTTCCTTCAGAGTCTTGAATAGTCAGAAACGATTTTTTGAATTCTTTTAATATTTTTTCTAATTGGAATATAATCGATTTCATTTGGTTTTTCACTGATTTTTTGATCCATAAGCAACATTTGGGAAAAAAGTGTACAAAATTTCAGATTCTTTGTGAAGATGTTCGGTATGATTTTCAAAACTAGGTTCAACGAGATTACAATGTACTTCAATTACATCAAACGGTCTAAATTTTGGCGTTTTATTTCCTAAATATACCTGATTTGGCTCAATAGTTTCTTGAACAAACCCTAATAAATCTACAATAATTGCTGAAAACATTATTCTTACTGGTGATTTTATTTGAATTTTATTAGAGAGATAATTTTTTTGCATTTCAAACTTGTTTTCGTCAAAGTTTAAAGATTTATCTGATTGTTTGAATGTTTTCAGATAATTTTTAAGGGAATTTTTTATTTGATCGAAAGTATAATATCCTTTGTTTAAACCATAATATTTTGTTACGTTCTTCTCACTAAATCCTATACAATAAGGAGAAACTTTCACTAATATTTATTACAAAATTATCAGAATAAAAGCCGCTTAAACCGATAAAATAATTTGATTCTTCCTCTAAATGAATAGGATGTTCCAAGTTTAAAAATAATTGAGAGCTTTCTGAAGTCAACTTGAACAGCTTCATTTTCGCAAGCGTTGCTTCAAGATGAAAATCTTCTATTTAAATGGAGAAATTTTTAAAGCAAAAAGATCAGATAAAACTTCAAACGTTTGAAGAAAAAAGGAAAGATCAACCAATCAGATTGTTAATTGTTGGTTCAAGTGGATGTGGAAAAACAACTTTATTATTGAATTTTATCTACAATAGGTTGATTCCTTATTCCAATTTGTATGTTTTTAGTAAATCTTTAGAACAAGACGCCTATAAAAAATTACAAGAAAGATTTGAAAATATTGAGAAAAACTTAAACAAAAAAATATCACATTTTTATAATGCTTCTGAGGACATAGTTCCGTTAAGCGAATGTAAACCCAATTCGTTAATCGTTTTTGATGATTGTATTTTGGAAAATCAGGACGTTATTAAGGAATATTTCGTAATGTCTCGTCACAAAAACATATCTTGTATCTATCTTTCCCAATGCTTTTCAAAGGTTGATAAACAAGTTATAAGAAATAACCTGAATATGTTGTGTATTTTTAAGCAAGATGATCACTATTCGAGAAAGATTTATAACAATTATGTGGGATCTGATATGAGTTTTAACCACTTTATTGAGTTATGTGATAAAATTTGGAAGGAAGACTATGGATTTTTAACTATTAATCTAACTTTGAAGCCTAAAAATGGTAAATATTTGAATAAATTTTCCAATATAAACGTGTGATAATCTAGTTGTTTTCATGATTTTACGTTCACGTTTACGTTTCGTGTTCTCGTTTTTACGTTCCACGTTCACGTTCATGTTTCACGTTCATGTTTCACGTTCATGTTTCACGTTTTTACGTTCCACGTTCATGTTTCACGTTCGTGTTTCACGTTCCACGTTCACGTTTTACGTTCCGTGTTCACGTGCCACGTTCACGTTCTACGTTTCAAAATTTTCCTAAATAAATGGCGAACGTAACTTCTGAAGAGGCGAAAAAACTTGATCAAATCGAAAAGAAATTAATCAAAGAATTTAAAGAACAGATTCGAATTGATGAAAAAGAACAAGAATTTATTCAAAAAATTAATCAACCTGTAACATCTGCAATAAAAAATGTTGAGGGCAAAATTGAAAATGTTTTTAAGCGATAATCAAAATTTGATGAATTTGGTTCCAGTTGTACGACAATTTGCTGATATTTCGATACCAGAATCTGAGTTTGAATTGCCAAAATTACCATCTTCAACACCATTTAGACCTCGAATCATTGAAGACTCTACCATAGTTGAACCAATAAGTCCTGGAACAACGGATATAATAATTGGTGAAATTGGTAAAAAATTTCTTCCTAGAGCAAAGGATGATAAATTTGGTTTGTATTGGGACAGAAAAAAGAAAAGTTTTATGATTGGAAATTTGCCCGTGAATTTTGAGCATAATGATATCATTATTAATGAAAAAACATATGAAGGAACTCAAGGTTTATGGAGATTATTAACAGGCACTGATGTTCCAAAAGACGGTTTATATTCTGAAGAAGACTTGAAAAAGTATACTGAAATTTTATGGAAATCTGATTCAATTTACAAAAATAATGATCCATCAACTAAGAAACCAAAGTCAAGTAAAGGTAAAAAATATCTCAATTTGATTAAACCAATTTGGGAAAAACGAATCGAAGGATCAGGTGTAAGAAAATACAGTGATAATAAGATTGAATACAGATATATCGACGATTTGACAAAACTCGATGGAATTATTAATTATATTTATGCTCAAGAAAAGGCTGGAAACAACAATTTTTTGAACGAAAAGAAAGCGATTAAAGATTTTATTTCGAACAAACTTGATGAAATGATTGAAAAACCTGATGGAATTAAATATTTAAAACGAGTTTTGCCGGCAATAAGTTCATCTATGATTGAGGGTAGTGGACTTTTGAATGATTTTATCAACAATTTACCTTTTGAATTACACGTACCAACTTATCAGTATCTGGGGCCTGGCACAAAACTCGAAAAAAGACTAAAAAGAGGAGATCCTGGTATAAATAAATTAGATCAAGCTGCTATGGAACACGATATTTTTTATGCAAAACATAGAGACACAAATTCCAGACATATCGCAGATAAAGTTTTGCAAGATAAGGCAATGGATAGATTTTTATCAAAAGATGCTAGTTTAGGTGAAAGATTTGTTGCGCTTCCAACAGCTGGAGCAATGTTTTTGAAGAGAAAACTAGGAATGGGAATCGAAGAGAACTTGAAATTTTAACTATATAAATGGAGGTGAACGTAAACTTCAGCAAAAATCAGAAAGAAAAAATAAAATCCGCTTTTAAGAAGAAAATACCCGTTAGTATTCAATTTAAAATAGATCAACTAAAAAATGGTGAAGATAAGATATTTTTAACAAATAGACAATACAATAAACTCGAAAAACATAAGAAAAAATAATAAAGGAACCAGAATATAATTTTTCTTATAATCAGTTGAAAGAACTTAAAAATGGTGGACTTTTGAAAGATTTATTAGATTTTGGAGAAAATATTCCAGTTGTTAAAAATGTTGTTCCTTATGTTCGTAAAGCTGCTCCAATCGTTTAAAAAGGATGTGATTCCTATTGTTCGAAACATTTTAAATTGGTTAGATAAAGAGTTGGAAGATGTTACAGGATCTGGATTAGATGAAAAAACTTTGAATTACGTTGAAATCAAACATTGAAAAAAAAATTTAAACCTTTAACATTCGGGGAATTGGAAGAAATCTGCAAAAATATTAAACATTTTAGAGGAATCTTCATGAGAGATACATTACCTGAAAAAGTTAAGAAATTTGAATGTGGAATTGTGAATTTAGACTCGATTATGGGAAGTGGAACGCATTGGATTTGTTATTATAAAAATGATAAGAATGCATGTTATTTTGATTCGTATGGAAGAATTGAGGACAAACCACCAATAGAATTGATTAAATATTTGAAAAAATCAAGCGTCTACTACAATGATTCTCAGATTCAAGACTATAAAGATCCCCCAATTTGTGGTCATTTATGTGTTTTTTGTGTTGAATGAACTGAGTACTGGTAAAGATTTTTAAAGAAGTTGTTAACAAATTATTACTTAATAAATATGGATTCACAAAATATTTTTGACGTATTTGGAACACAAATTATTCAAAATGTAGATAATAGTTTGAATTTTGATAGTTTGAGAAATGAGTTTGATAACAAGTTAGAAAATTTATTACAAAACCTTCCAGATTCAGATATGTTTGCTGTCGAGATTGAAGATTTTAAAGCAGAATATGATAACAAACTTGCAAATTTCATGAGTTCAAATGAAGTTGCTGATAAAATAAAAACATTGGAAAAAGAAGTTGATGATGGTGTAAAAAAATTATTTACCAATTTAATGTCTCATATCGAAAAAGCTGATAAAATTACTGAAGCGATCAAAGTTGAAAAGAATTATGTTAGTTTGGCTAATAAGAAAAGAATTGTCGGTGTTCGACCTGGTATTGACAAACATGATGTTGTTGTTAAAGAACAAATTTTAAAACCTCTAAAATTATCAGAAAACATCGATATTGTTGATTTACATGATCCGAATGTTAAAAATGCCTTAGATTTTAAAGGAAAAAGAATTAGCGGTGTTAGTAAAGGAATTAATCCATTTGATGTTGTTGTAATGATTCAATTAGAAGATCCATATTAAAATGTTTAATGAACTAAAACAAAATTATGAGAATCATAAACAGCATGTTAAAGATTTTACAACAGAAGTCTATGACAAGTTAGAAGCCAGAAATAGAAGATCAGTAGACGAAGTTGGTGAATTACTTGATAAAGTAAATAAACTAGAAGAAAACTTTAATGCATATAAAAAATGATGTTAATGTATTAGTTGGTGAAGTAATTAACAAAATTCTGGAAGATTTTGATACACGTTTCAATGAGAAAGTAAACTTTTTTGAAAATTTTGGTACACGTTTCAATGAGAAAGTAACACATAATAATGAATTACTTAAAAGAATAGATGATCGATACTCTTTATATCTCGATAAAGTAAATAAACTAGAAGAAAACTTTAATAAATTTAAAGAAGATGTTAATAAAACTTTTGAAAATATTGATAACAGATTTAATGGATTAGGCGGCTATGATGACTAATTTTCCTTATATAAATGGCGCTCATATATTGTGTGAGATGTAAAGAAAAAACTGCAACAAATGATATAAAATACTATGCAAACATCAATGGAGTTAAGAGAATATCTGGAAAATGTGCTGAATGTAACACTAAAAAGAGCCAATTTATAAAAACTTGATTTTGAAATTTTTTTCCTAATAAATAGAGATGGCGGGACATTACAGTGCTTTCGATCTTTTTATAATGCAACACGAAAGAGATTTGAAAAAAAGAACATTGGGATGACATTTCTCAAAAATATGAATTATCCGAAGATATGATGAGATTATACGTAAACAAATTGAATTGGTATAACATTGCTAAATATCAAACTTTATCATCAGAGTTCATTCAAGAAAATATACATTATCAATTAAAAGATCATATGTCTGTTCTTTGTCTCTATCAAACACTTGAGTATAAAGTTTTTGGATGAAAATAAAGATACAGTTGATTGGAACAATATTATAGATAGCGGTTACTATCCTGTGCAAATTTTATTGAAATATGTGACCGAGATCGCAAAATTTAAGGAAGAGAATCCTGAATATGACGAAGTAGATCATTAAAAATGACTCTAATCTTTTTAATTATTTTACTAAAATTTATATCTTTTCTTATAAAAACGTACATTAGATCGATGAAAAAATGATACATGATGTTTAAAATTTCTAAATTTTCTCTTATTAAAATGGCGGACTACAGAAAAATATGCTAGTGATATTGAAAAGGGCGGAGTTTAAAAATTTCTATCCAATTAGTAAACAACATTTGAATGAACCGAATAAAAGAACTGAGTTTTAATATTGATTTTGGAGATAACTTTTGCTCGTCTAACTTCCAGTTTTATATTTCTGGAACTTTAACAAAACAAGATGGTCAAGCATATCTTTGGAACTGATAATGTTAGATTAATCGATAATTTTATACCGTTTTTATTTTCTAAGATTGAAGTAAGAAAACACAATAAATTGATAGAAGAAGTCGAAAACTGTGGCCAATTAAGCACTATTAAAGGAACTATTTCGTATTCAAAAAGTGATGTTATTTCTCAAACTTCTAATGGCTTTGAATCAGATTTTAAATTTGGTGTTTTTGAAGCAGCTGGAAATTTATCTCATTTTGGATTAGGATTTTTTGAAAATGTTACTATTCCGATCTATAAAGGAGGATTTTATCTAAGTTTTATAAGAGCAGAAGACGATGATGTGATTCTGAAGACTGCAACTGGAAATGTTATGCCTGTTGATGGAAAAAAATAAACAATTACAGATTTTTTTATTAGAGTTCCAATGATTGATTATAAAATCACGAGTAAAATAAGGTTGATTGATGAAATTACAAAAAAGTCAAAACATTATGTTTAATTTTCTAGATTGGCAATGTATTGAACAAAAAGGTATTTCCGGAACAACTTATTCGTTCGATATTACAAATATTTATAGAAATATCTTCAATCCCAAGTTCGTTATCATAGGTTTTCAAACAGATAGACAGAATAATCAAGAAAAAAATCCTTCAAAGTTTGATAGTTTGGATGTAAAAAATATCAGAGTAAAATTGAACGGTTCTTATTATCCAGATGAATTACAAAATTTAAACATTTCCGGAGGTCTTTTCAGAATCATGTATCAGATGTATCAAGATTTTAAGAAAGTTTACTGTAATAATAAGGAAATGTATTACAATCCTAAAGAATTTTTTAGCGAATAGACCTATTTATGTCATTGATACAACAAAGAGTTTGACAAATATTTCTGGTTCAAAGAACGATATAATTATCAATATGGATTTTCAAAAAGCTGTTACAAAACGCGATTTGTTATGTGGTTGTGGTTTCTGAGAAATTTTTTAGCCTATGATGTGATTAAGAACGATATTAGAGAAATTCAGTAAAAATCACGTTATTTTCACTATTATTCATCGGATAATTTTAAAACTTTACAGAATTGTTAAAAGACATTGATATAAGTATTCATTTTTTAATTTCAAAAGAATATCTTAAAAAATGGGGATGATATTAACAAAAAACTATTCCAAGGTCATCTTAAGGGTTGGACCGGAAGTTTATGATTTTAAAAAATACTTTTAATATTTACTGATCCTATATACCAAATTTCAGCAAAAAAGCTCCAATAGTTCTCGAGATATAAGAGTTTTAAGATAAGGGATGATTGGGGTAGTTTTTGAAAATTTTGTTATTTTCATGAAATTTTAAGTTGAACTCGCTTGTTTTTGAAGTTTCAGATTTTTCTGATAATTTTTTTTATTTTTTTATGAATATTAAGAAATAGGGGATGATTTCACCCTTATGGATAAGTTAAGTCGAAAGAGTTAAGTATTTACTATATGTGTACCAAATTTCATTAAAATCGGTTGAGTGGTTTTTGAAATATAAAATTATTAATTAAATTTGTAAACTAGCACTCCTAATTGAACAACTTATATAGCAGAGATATAGCTTATAACTTTCGAGACTCTCCGTAGCTCAGTTGGTAAGACGCTTGCCTTCCAAAGCCTGAGGTTCTGGGTTCAAATCCCAGAGCTTCAGGCGCGCTTTTTATTGAGGAAGACATGGTTGTCGTTCAGTGGTTGGGGACAAGTCTTTACACGAGTGGCCATAGTGTAATGACTATAGAACAAGCCGAGTAATGACAACTGTGGTTGGCGCGCCATTTGCTTCCTCACCTTTCCACTTCATTCCTTAATTCCTTCTCTTCCTTAATTCGTTCATTACATTCATCATTCACATCGTTCATTAATACAACATTACACTTACAAAACACCCAACACAAATTCCCTAATTGTATCTCTCCATCAACTTCTACACAGTAGTCACCAAAGAAAATTGAGACTTGGGAACAAAAAAATTCCAGAGTCTAAGACCCGAATTACAGCTCCTAGCCATTAACTTGGTTGGACAGTAGCAGTGCAGGGCCAAGTCTCTAAACAATAGACACCGTAGAAGTTGAATGTGATGTGATTCCCCATAGCGCAAACACGCACACTAACAACACTACACACCAAAGACACAATCATTCATTTTGTCTTTTACAATAATTGATGATGTTCATATTATTCTCTTTCATTCCTTCTAAAACTTCAAAAATATACTCTTTCGCCACTGAAAAATCCCGATTTCTCCCGTAATAATCTTTATAATCGTACACATAATATCCTAAATAGTTGTACAATAGAATGAAAATTATTTCTATTTATCTCTGTCGTATAAATGTAAACACAAACATTTGCGCTGAAAAATTTTTATCTCGGCAGACTTAGTTCCATAATCTCCATTTATAAAAAAATCTTTTTGTTTAAATGGAAGAGTATAATGCCAACTGTTACAAGTGTTCTAATAGAGGAGAAATTATCGATAAAAGATATTTAGTTTGTAGAGGTTGTAATTTAATTTTGTTAGAAAGACCTAAACCAAAGAAATTTCGAAATAAAACTAACACATTTGAATAATCTGCTTATGAAATTACAATACGGAGACAAGAAGCAAACAAAATTTGTTACAGAATTTAGAAAACAGAATAAAAATTTTTACTTATCTCTTGGAACCATTGACAAAATTATTTTCCTTTTCAAAGAATACATTAGGTTTGTAGGTATCGATACACACGTTTATTATGAAAAGATATTACCTGTATTTTTTCATTATCTGGATGTTTGAATTTGTTTATGATTTTGAACCAGAAATCCCTCGATGATTTTATAGTACATTTGGAGAAATTAAAACGAGGAACCTCTTGAAAAGAATGCGGTTTTACTCACATTCTCCCCGACTTCTCGAGTGAAGGTTAGCGAATTTCATTTTTTCCGTCTTTAAATATTTTTTCTATTTAAAATGGAGTTCTTGAAAGAGTTAAATGATATTGGAGAATGTAAGTTTAAAGAGTATAAGAAGTTAAATGAATTGGAAGAAAGGAAGAAAACATAGAATCTTGAATTTGGAAAAAATGAAAGATAAATTCGGGTTTACAATAATTGCCGAGTTGGAAGATTGTAAAGTACACTTGCCGAACAGATTTTTGACTGTTTTTGGATGAAAAAAAGATTAAAGAATTAAACAAAAATGAAAAAAAATTACACTTGATTGTTACTGGAAAGAAGACTATAAAAGATAAAGACTGTGTTACAATTAACTTCGTGGAATAAAGATTTCGAAGATTTCTGGATTTTTTCATTAAAACAGCTTAGAAATTAGAAGCCTACAATGAACAGTAAAACAGCTATAGATTTCGGTTATTCAACATTCGAGTATTATAAATTCCACAATTTATGTTGTCATACTGTCATGAAAAATTGCTTGAATACAGTTTACCATAGTTTATTTAAGTAAATTGTATTGTGAATTGTTTTTACATATTTATGGTGTATTGAACAGTATTTGTATTGATTATTTGGGCTGTCCCAAAAGTGGTCCAGAAACCGCCATACTGTTTTGATTTTACAGATTCGTTTATTGTCCTTTAAACAGTATTTTCCCTTGATTTTCTGTCTGTCCAAAAGTGTCCTAGAACCCTCATATTCATATCTACTTATATTATCCACATGTAACGTAGTTATTCGCATGTGACCTAATGTTACATTTACATGTTTTCGATATCTGAAAAGGAAAACTATCATAATGATATAATGCTGATTTTTCATGCAAGAGGGCCACAATTTTCGAAAAACACATCAACAAAGTAAAATGCTTTCGACGATAGGGATTTTTCATTTAAAATTTAAAATTTTTAGGCTCCATTTATTCGTGTGAGATTTCCAGGGAGCTTATTGATGGCGCGTAAATCCTAACTTGAGCCGGTAAGTGCTCTAAGTAGTCCTATACTGTTCAATCCGGAAATCGAACCCTGTCCCTGGTTCTCATATTGGTGGAAATCCCTGCCCTGAACCAGTTTTGCATTTGAATCGGCAGTACAGGGCTACATCGAGAATGTAGAAGCTGGCCAAGGTAAGCAATCCAAGCTCCCAAAACGCAATTTTGCACGACTCTAAATTGTAGTCCCGAGAGGATTCTGACGGCTTTTCTTTGTGTTCTAAATACTCAGTTTGTATTTAGATCAGCTATCCATAGTCTCTAAGCAACAATTCAGCTAACGTTGGCTGTGTCATCGCTCCAAGTCAGCCTCCGATCATGATTCATCTACACAAAATTTCCGGATTCTTCTAAAAATAGCTTTATCACAATTGATCGGTATCTGTCTTCTTTTTCAAGGGAGATAAAATTTTATCACATTCGTTCTTCACAATTTCAAACTGATCTTTTAGAAGTGTTTTAATGCATGTGTTCAGTTTCCTCGTGGGCTTAGTCTCTAGATTTTGCTCAATTTTTAATTGATACAGAGAGTTTTATCATCCCCATATTGAATTACCTCTCCATTTAAATTGATGAATTCAACCTCTTGATGATGTAAATGACGAAATAATTGGCCCCAGAAATTGAACCCTGGGGGACACGATGTGACATATTTACTTTGAGTACTTTTACAGGGTATCAGCAATCTGCAAAACACTTCATTCTGTTACTAATGTATGACGAAAGTCATTTATGCAACAAACCACGAACACCACTTGTCCATAAGTGAATCAATGTGTAAATCGAGGAGGATCATATATATCAGTATTACGTACTTTATAATTTTTTTATTTTGATGAAAAGTTAATATTATTTTAAATAATTATTTTCTTCTCTGTAGGAAAAGAGACTGATTTCAATGCTTTTGCCTTACAGCGCACAATTTATATGTAAAAATGTAATTATATAATACCTCGTTCTCAATTGAGTATCTCATTACTCATCTATCTGCAGCTAATGTTTTTTTTTTAATTTTTTATAGATTTATTCTTTGTTGTTGTATATTATTATTCACTCCTATTACTATTACGTTATCAACTTCAAAAGTAAAATGTAAACTTCAAGTGTTACAAACTCGATATATCGTCATCCATAAGCATATCTTTTATTACGGAAATTCAAGATGTTGAATGAAAAATGAAACTAGAAAACTACTAGAATTAAAAGAAACAGTGGTGGCAAATACTTAAGATTTTACTCTATCTCCAAATAAACACAATAAAAATCATGCAACGCATCAAAAGATGTACAAAACCTTTGGCATCACCTGTACTCTTCTATAGGTCTTGCCCATAATTAAAAATTTGTCGTAATTAGGTCGCACACCTTTTAGAAAAGAAATAATATTTAAAACCCAACAGAAAACAATTCGTTTAACACATTGATATAACTAATTAAAAGGATAGATTTTCAGGAAAGTAAGTCATTCACAGATATAACATGTTATGTAAGAAAACACGTGAGAATTGTCATCTTCAATAATTGATAAAAAATAGGTAAATTAAATATATTTAAAGTTAGAATTAGGATGCGAATAATTACAGCTTAGAAAAAGTAAAGTACAAATCACTCGGTAAAATAAGATCAAAACTGTAGTTCTGGGGTAAATAGCGAAATCGTTAGGTAGCTGGAAGGGGTCAGGGTGAGTGGAGTGTGTAGCGAGATAAGGACAGGCAGGAACAGGACAGCTCACTGAGTATATGCGGGACAATTACAGCTTTCCGCCCACAGGCGATTGTGGACAATCTTTTGTCTTTCCGGCCCCGCTCTCCCTTATTTTGGACTGTTTCACTACACTGATCAAATTATTAATATCTATTTCCCAAATGTACATTTTAACGCAATACTGTAATTGTTATCTACTACATAGATAACAATTTGTAATTGTTGTGCCATACATAACAATTTTGAGTAATTGTTTTGTAGATTTTGTGGTTTTTAAAAATAATAACTCTTTAGCTCTTTAAACTATCGGCAGAAGTTATTCCAATGACAATGTATTGCAAAAGTCATTTCTAAAATATGTTTTTGAATTTACTCCTTAGTAAAAAACATTATAAACTCTCTGTAAATGTATGCAATATAATTATGTACATACATATTTAATCCACATATTACGTGGAGATACGCCTGTAAACCTAATGTTATATTTATATGTTTTGTATTTTAGAAAAGGAAAAATAACATAATTATAAAATGTTAATTTCCATGCAAGAGAGCCATCGTAAAACTCATTAACAGAGTAAAATGCTTTCAACAACAGAAAGTTAATCGAAATTTAAATTTTTGGGTCCATTGATTCGTCTGAGATGTCCTTATTGAGATTATTGATTAGCTTAAATCAGGTTTATTTAATGGACTTAATAATTACTGGAATTTATTAAAAATTAAATATCTTAAAATTTAATCAACTAGTAAATAATAAAATAAACCAGAACTTTACAAAAAAACAATATAACAATATGATGATTTATTGTATTCTATTTCGAATGTCATATTAAAAGAGCAGTAATAAAATTAATAAAAAATTAAATAAATTGTTTAGATATCAATAAATATGTAAGCTTCAGTCTATGTGTGCTTCTGTGATCAGTAACAAATTATATCTTCACCACAAGACCAAGTGGCTATACCATCCAACGATAAACCTTAAGGCCCACCAAACTACCAAGCACATCAAACCTTTTTACTTCGCTTAATTTCCTCAGCTTCCCTCGGGATATTCTGACACGAAAGTCCTTTATATTCATTGTCTCGCTATGTTATCCACTGTTATTTCACACTGTGTTTTGAACACCCTTTAATCGATTACTCGTTCTTTTATACGCACATTTTCTGACTGATATAAAATACTTCGACGTATTGGTGTACTTTCAGTGACAATATTTAACGTGTGTAGTTTGAGAAATAAGCAGTAAGTGAAATATTTCTAAATCATATTTTTTATTAAAGACGAGTTTTAAAAAACATAAATACAGAACATAATGAATTTATGGTAAAAAGTTTTCAAATTATTACAAAAAGGTATAGATCTTTCAGAAAACGTTTAACGTGTGTAGCTTAGGAAATGAATAGTCAATAAAAACTTTCTAAAACACACGACCCTTGTTATTAAAAGATTTTTTTTTTTTTTTCCATGGTTTATAAAAATAATAAAAACTCTTTATTTCTGTTAAACTGTCGACAAAAGTAATTTTACTGTAAAAGTAATTTCTAAAATATGTTTTTTGAGTTTACTCCTTAGTAAAACATTATTTTTTGTAGATTTTAATGGTTTTACAAATAATTATATCTCTTTATTTCTGTAAACTACCGACAGAAGTAAAACTGTATTGACGTTTTAATTGCAAAATTAATTTTTTTTAAACTTTTAAACAATAATTTCTATGTAAAACATTATAAACTCTCCGTAAAATTATGCAATATAATTATCTATGATGTATGTAATCTACATATTACGTGATGTTATATTTATATGTTTTTTATATCAGAAAAGGATAATGATATAATGCTAATTTTTATGCAAAAGATCCACCGTAAACTCATCAACAAAGTAAAATGCTTTCGACAGCAAGAAGTTTTCTTAATTGAGATTTACGTTTTGTTGGGTCCATTCGTCTGAGATGTCCAGGGAGCTTGTTGATTAGCTTTAACTCATACTTGAGACGGTAAGTGCTTGAAAGTAGTCCTGTAACTGATCAATCCGGAAATTGTCCCTGCTTATGGTCTCATTATTGGTGGAAATCCCTCTCCTCAGCCATTTTAACATTTGAATCGGCAGTACACAAGCTACCACAGTAATATAGAGGATGGCCAAGACGAGCAATCCAAGATCCCAAAACGCAATTTTACACGAATCTGAATTTTAGATTTGAAAGGATTCTGACATCTTATGTTTGTGCTCTAAATACTCTATGAAATTTGTATTTAGAACAGCTATCCATAGTCTCAAACCATATTCCAAATTTGGATATACAAGATAGTTGGATTCTATCTTTAATAAATCCAACAAGTACAATTTTGTTTACAACGCGTAGGCCATAAAAAATGTGCTTTAAGAAACATTTGACCAAACGATATATATATATACAGGGTGAGTTTTTTTAAAGTGATCCAATAGCTAACTTTTTAATTACACGAACTTAGCACCACACTTTAAAATTTGGAACTTGCTCAATTTTAAGTTTCACTCAGGGATACAACACTTTCAAATTTTTTGAAGATGGCCGCCATTTTTCCAATATGTGCGGTCAACTTGTTAAAATCTCTTATGGAACACCGCAACACCCTGTATTTTATGTTGTTTTTAGATTTTACTCAACAAAATAATACATTTTTGCATTTTAGAGTTTTTCTATATCTCTAATGGTTCAGGAGCTACGTGGACTGCAAGTTTTCGGATTTTTTCGGACTGATGATAAAAAACTTGCAGTCCACGTAGCTCCTGAAAACCATTAGAGATATAGAAAACTCTAAAATGCAAAAATGTCTTATTTTTGTAGTGTATAATATAAAAACAACATAAAATACAGGGATGTTCCATAAAATATTTTAAAGTTGGTCCGCCATATTGACAAAAATTATGAAAACTTCCAGTCCACGTAGCTCCTGAACAATTAGAGATATTGAAAAACTCGTCAAAAGCAAAAATGTATTATTTTGTTGAGTAGAATCTAAAAACAACATAAAATACAGGGTGTTCCATAAGAGATTTTAAAGTTGACCGCCATATTGGAAAATGGCGGCCATCTTCAAAAAAATTTGGAAAGTGTATCCCTGAGTGAAACTTAAAATTGAGCAAGTTCCAAATTTAAAGTGTGGTGCTAAGTCGTGTAATTAAAAAGTTAGCTATTGGATCACTTTAAAAAAACTCACCCTGTATATGTCATCGCTCCAAGTCAGCCCCCAATCAAGATTCACCTTCACAAAATTTCCGGATTCGGCTTCTTCTAAGATAGCTTCATCACTTGTTGTCAAGAGAAAAAAATGTGATCACGTTCGATGTTCACAATATACAAATTAATCTTTTAGAAGTGTTCTATGTAAGTGTTCAGTTTCAGCATAGGCTTAGTCTCTACATATTGTTTAGTTTTTTTATTTGACACAGTGGGAGTTGTATCATCCGCATATTGAATCATCTCTCCATTTTAAATTGATGAATTCAATCTGTTGACGTAAATGAAAAAAATGATTGGCCCCAGAATTGAACCCTGGGGGACACCATAGGGCATTTTTACTTTGAGTATTTTTTACTCGGTATTAGCAATCTGCAAACACTAGCACTCCTTGTTACTAATTTTTGAGGAAAGCCATTTATGTGACAAACCTCGAACACCACTTTTCCAAAACTGATGCAACAGTGTTGCACAATGCACGCAGTCAAACGCCTTTGAAAATGCCAAGAATATATGTTTAGTCATTGTTCTCGCTTCTCCAAGCATAACAACACAATCTATGACATAATTAATAGTCGATTTATTTTACCTGAATCCGGACTGTTCAGAACTATAACTTTAGGACCGTTGAAGGATACCTTCTAATACTCTAATGAAAAATTTGCTCATGACCTGGAGAACAATAGTTACTTTTAATACAAGCATCATCCTTTTTTAAACCGGATCCATTTTTTGCTGTCTATAAGTAGAGGGGAAACGCCTTGGTGTGAAGGATTAGAAATGTTAAATAATTTGTTATGCTTTAAAAATAAACTTAGTTATTGTAAAAGGGTAATAAAATATATACAAAATTTGAATGAAGAAGGAGGCAACAATAATAATAAAAATACTTTACCATTTGTATATTTAAAATATATTTTATCGCTTTGGGCTGAAATAACTATTATTTTGCGTGTTTTATTGTTGGTGTTTACTGACTCAAGTTACATATAAGCAATATCATGGTAATATCAACTTATATTTTAACCATTAGCTACCCTCCTATTTAAACTCCCCAAAAATAGTGAGGCACATAATTATTATTAACCTTTTACGAAATTACTTCTGTTTACATCCCCGTAAAGGATGACACAATGCAAATTACCGAAATGTAAACATATGCAGGAAACAAAAATTAGTAATGTTTGCTAAAAGTGTCATTATAATGGGGTGAAATAATGTACATTTCATTGAGTAATTTGTTATAAGGAGTACAATATTTTGTAAAAACCAATTATCAATTACTAAACTAACAAAGGATCAGACATTTTAATTGCTTTACTTTTGTACATGTACTAAATATATTACAATATCAATATTGTGTATTTAACATATATTTTATAGTAACCGATATTCCCATTTTTAATTTTAGCGTGAACCCACAATCACATTAAAACTTTACCTCCGACACTTGAAGCCGACGTTTCGTGTAGGATATTGTATTATATCAAGTTTATGCGAGGCAAAGTTCGAGACTACAAAGAACGGCTTCTCTACATTTGAATCATTGTACAGTTCTTGACGCAAGAATTTGTTACCAATGTAAATTTACGAAACGACACTCTTTGCAGCTTCCACTAGAACATTAATTTCCATAGTTCTTCTTAGTTTGTTTTATTTGTTTGGAAGAGAATTAATCCTTGTACAATTTTCTATACACTATGAATTTATTTTCACAAAAAGATTGTCCACCACAAATATTTTCTGGTGTAAATAAAAATGTGAATAAAAGTACTCCATAAAATAATACTTTCCTTACACCCTACTGTTGTTCCTTACACGTTGTATAATGAGTTTTCCATCTAACGTCTAAAATGATAATATTTTTTTCTTATTTGCAAAGACATATTTGATTTCTAAATTTTAAATGTTTTAACCTTTTTCTAACTTTTATAAACTTTTATTTGAAATAGACATTTTTTTACATTATATTAAAATTTCAATATTCTAAAGTTCTATATTAGGGCTGATTTATTGTATAGTAATAGTAATGTAGTGTATTGAAATGTATTTTTCGTAATCATTTCAATTTTACAATCTTAGATTTTTTAATCCCCTTAGTAGCTCCATTTTTATTAGTTTAGTAATATGGTGCACAATTCATTAAGCCAACGAGACATTAGATAACGAAAATATCTCTCCACCTACTATTACCGAATATCGGGTAATCTAGGTGTCTCTGATGTCGAACATTCAAACTAAATCAACCATTCCACCCATGGCTACTCTATGTGTACACAATTCGGTTTGCTCCACCGTGCTTAGAGATCCTTTTTAAAAATCATAGTGAAAAAAAACTTAAAATCGTAGCGATGTTATGTGTAAGTTGATACTAGTTTTTTCTCACTCTGTAAAGAGCCCCCTTAGAAGGTGTTAAAAAAACATTTTATATTTTATTTCGTTTTCATTTTTCCTCAGTGGACATAATATGGCACCGGTTCATTGTATACAGTCTAATGTAATACTCTTTATATCTACCAAAGAATCCCTAAATTACATGCCTTATTACAGTTTTCATTTTTTGTGGATTTTATTTTGGGGAGGTTACGATAAGCGGACCCGGTTTTTATATCGAAATTGGCAAACGATATTACTTAATCATAAAACATCGATATAATCAATCGATACTGATTAATTATTTTGAACAGTTAACTTAAATAATCTACATCAACAAATGTAAACACATTCAAATAATACACGTAAGGTAATATTTAAATTTTACATAAGTAACATTTGATTATTAAAAATGGCAGTCAAATTTTAGAAAATGCACGACATATTGTCTGAAAGATTATAAGACATGTTTTACGTGGTTTCAAACATGTTGTTGGACTCGTACCGAAAAAACCCATTATGTGAAATTTGTAGGAAATAAACAACTGTAACTGTAAGAGGAGCAAATATGGTTGTCTTCAGTTTTTCCTAATTTTTGTTATAATAATTTGTTTTGATCACTGTAAATATTAAATTCATATTTTTAATTTAAAAACATATGATTGTTATTGAGGATTATTTATACTTTTATATTGATTGATGGTCTAGGATTTGAGATACGAATATTAATGTATCGATGATTACATTCTTCGATATAAAATACCGGGTCCGCTTATCGTACCCTACCCTTTATTTTTGTAATGTTGAGTATAACAAAGTTAGTCCGTGTTGGCTAGGCGCCATATTTATGAAGTCGGCCGCTGAGTTGGCAGATCAGCATACAGCCTGACCCGGCCTAGTCCTGCCTTGTTTCATGTTTCGAGGCCTTTCACTTCTTCATGTTTACTTCATTTCAAAATTATAGTATATATGACATACCTGTACAGTACACACGAATTAACTCTGTATTAGATTTCATATTCAAGTTCAGTATTCACATACAGAGTACTCTATTCTCACACGTCCGTTATAGAATTTCACTTAAAAAGTTAAATTACCTAACGAGCCAAAAATTTGTTCATGAGTAGTTCGCATTAACGTAATAGCTAAAGAATGGTAAAAGAAATCCACGCGAAGCGTTAAGTTTTATATTTCGTACAATTTGAAAGCACAAGCTAATACATTAATACCATCTACGCTAAAGTTGAGGTTATTCTTATAATAGAAGTACAACATTATTTTGGCTGATTTATTAATGAAAACTGATACTAGTCTATAAGACTATCAGAGTTTTTCTAGTTCCTAGACCAAAATATTTCAAGTTTCAGGTGGGACGTCGCTAGATGTCGTTGTATACCCATTGATACAGATGTATTTTATTGTTTGCGATTATGCAAAACATATTACTTTCAACCATATATACGTTTTAAAAGAGTTGATAATTTAGTAGTACCTACGAAGATCTATCTCTCTCTTTCTGTTGAAGAAGCCGAGTAGTACATTTAGTTCGTTTTGTTAGGGACATTGTGTCAAACTTTGTATCTCCCATGATTGGTAGTAAAACTGTAAGAAGAACCACTGTTAATTTAAACTATGATATTTATTAATCAACTTTTATTTTATAAAGATGAATCGTATTTCATATTAATGATGAAGCGGATACTTTGTATGAAAACTGGATTATTTGTATAATTAACGGAATATTAAAAAACTACATATAAACTAGTAAGTTGTTTATAGTTATAGAATGTATACATTAGTGGTATAAATTTAATTAATACACTAACCCGCTACTGATTTAAACTAAATAAACTACGAATTATAGTTTTCCAAGAATTAAAATTATCAAGCTTAATATGTTTCACAAACTGCTGAATTAGATACTAAAGGAGTTTATGTTTGAAGAAAGCATTCCATTACTTCATTTGAATTCAAACTTTGTACCTTTGTACGTTATTATTAATAAACAAAACAATTGACAATACAGAGAAAATTACATTTTTAACCTTATTTACATAGCTCCTGACTTATTTTATTACAATTACATTCTAGCTATGAAATTCAATCATTAAATCTTATATTTACGAAATAAAATTGAATGAAATAAAGTATTGCAGAATATGCTCTCGTTAGCTAAAGAGGATGTTTATCAACAATGTAAAAATGCGGAAGATCAAACAATATATTGCTATTTTTATTAATAGTAAAATGTATTACTATCCTAGTAAAAAATACAAAATTTTCTCACATTTTTTTCTTTATTGCAAGGCCTTAACGGAATTAATGATATTAAATACAATCTCTACTTATTTACCAGTTGATAAAGTTTATCAGTAAACCTTCTTCCAACGCTCCAAGATTCTTCAGTAAAATGTATGTTTGAAAATAAAATACAACTATAATGAAAGTAAATTTATTTTAAGCGCTTAACCTGCCAAAACGCACGTGAGTTTTTGTAACTGGCATCATCACTAACGGCAAAATGTATTATAAAGGCATTCTCTATAGACTCTCTTTCTTAGTGCTTGCCTTACCAGAAAGCATTTAATAGAACAAACTTTACGAAGCATAAGCTCCAAGATTTTACGTTACAAGTGAGGCTACCCAGCCCACAAACTAGCGCTTGACTCGGACGCAGGGCCAAGCTCCAAGATGTGACGTCACTAGTGGAGTTATTCCAGCTCACAAACTCGCGCTTGACTTAGATACAGGGCCAAACGACACAAGTGAGTTATTCAGCTCACAAACTCGCGGCTTGACTCAAATAAAAGGCCAAGCCCCAAGATGTGACGTCACAAGTGAGTTTCCCAGCCCACAAAACTCGCGCTTGACTCAGATACAGGGCCAATCCCCAAGATGTGACGTCACAAGTGAGTTACCCAAGAACGCAAACTCGCGCTTGACTCAGATACAGGGCCAATCCCCAAGATGTGACGTCACAAGTGAGTTACCCAGAACGCAAACTCACCGCTTGACTCAGATACAGGGCCAATCCCCAAGATGTGACGTTCACAAGTGAGTTACCCAGAACGCAAACTCCGCGCTTTGACTCAGATACAGGGCCAAAATCTCCCCCAAGATGGTGACGTCACAAGTGAGTTACCCAGAACGCAAAACTCACGCTTGACTTCAGATACAGGGCCAATCCCCAAGATGTGACGTCACAAGTGAGTTAACCAGAACGCAAACTCGCGCTTGACTCAAATACAGGGCCAAGCACCAAGAAGTGATTTCACAAGTGAGATACCCGGTCCACAAACTCGCGTTTCACTCAGATACAGGGCCAAAACGTCACAAGTGAGTTATATCACCTCACAAACTCGCGCTTGACTCAGATAAAAGGCCAAGCCCCAAGATGTGACGTCACAAGTGTGTTACCCAGCCCGAAAAACTCGCGCTTGACTCAGATGCAGCGCCAAGCTCCAAGATAAGACGTCACAAGTTAAGTTACTCAGCCCACAATCTCGCACTTGACCTCAGATACAGGGCCAAGCTCCAAGATTTTACGTTACAAGTGAGCTACCCAGCCCACAAACTAGCGCTTGACTCGGAACGCAGGACCAAGCTCCAAGATGTGACGTCACTAGTGAGTTATCCAGCTCACAAACTCGCGCTTGGACTTAGATACAGGGCCAAACGACACAAGTGAGTTATTCAGCTCACAAACTCGCGCTTGACTCAAATAAAAGGCCAAGCCCCAAGATGTGACGTCACAAGTGAGTTTCCCCAGCCACCCACAAACTCGCGCTTGACTCAGATACAGGGCCAATCCCCAAGATGTGACGTCCACAAGTGAGTTACCCAGAACGCGAAGCATTCGCGCTTGACTCCGTCAGATACAGGGCCAAGCAACCAAGATTTTGATTTCACAAGTGAGAATACCCAGCCCACAAACTCACGCTTGACTCAGATACAGGGCCAAGCACCAAGATTTGATTTCACAAGTGAGATACCAGCTCACAAACTCACGCTTGACTCAGATACAGGGCCAATCCCCAATATTTGACGTCACAAGTGAGTTACCCAGATACGCAAACTCGCGCTTTGACTCAAATACAGGGCCAAGCACCAAGAAGTGATTTCACAAGTGAGATACCCGGTCCACAAAACTCGCGTTTCATCACTCAGATACAGGGCCAAACGTCACAAGTGAGTTATTCACCTCACAAACTCGCGCTTGACTCAGATAAAAGGCCAAGCCCCAAGATGTGACGTCACAAGTGAGTTAACCCAGCCCCAAAAACTCGCGCTTTCACTCAGATGGCAGCGCCAATCCCCCAAGATGTGACGATCACAAGTGAGGTTTTTACCCAGAACGGCAAACTCGCGCTTGACTCAAATACAGGGCCAAGCACCAAGAAGTGATTTCACAAGTGAGATACCCGGTCCACAAACTCGCGTTTCACTCAGATACAGGGCCAAACGTCACAAGTGAGTTATTACACCTCACAAACTCGCGCTTGACTCAGATAAAGGCC